>NW_026623517.1:365388-559994 GCF_030028575.1 Malurus melanocephalus | reverse complement strand
TCAGCACTTAGAAGTTAATTTAATTTGTAGAAATAAAACTGATCAACCAGGAAAGATTTCTATCTGTTGGGCGTTTTCCAGTGAGTTTTCAGTTGAGGACTTGAGCAGCTCTGCTCTRCTACTGAGAAGGGTGAACTTTTCTCCTCTTGGCACTGCTCAACTAATGGAAAACAGATAATTTAGAGTTGCTTCCTCTATGCAGGAATTGCATTCCATTAAGTGTCTTATCAGGCTGTTTCATGTACAGTGAGTTGTGTTTTCTGGAGAATCATTTCTAACTGCAGAGCACATCCGACTGTAATTGCAAATTTAGTAAAGAGCTTTTCAGTTAAAAAGCAGCAGTTATTGGGAAATAGAGTTACACAGGAACAAGAGTACCTTGTAGCTGAATCTTGGGGAAAAGCAGATTTCTCTCAGGAATTTGTGTGTAGCATTTCTTGGCCACTCCTGTTAGGAATCGTAGACTTGCAGATAACCCGAGAAGAGTAATGCACRCTGGTTTTCTTTTTTGAGAAATACCACTTAAAGAAGGCTAGGGCACATCCAGAGTAGTTACAATTGAAACTCAAATTTGGGAAATGGTAATTGCAGTTTCCTCTGTTTGGGATTATTTCCTTTAAAAATAAAAAAGTCTCTAATAACACAAAATTCAAATCTGGTTGATCTGGGTTTGGTATATTCAGTTGCAGCTTCTTGTCTTCAACATGTTCCAAATTCCATTATTATATCTGATTCTCGTTCTGCTTCATTTTCGTAATGCACCTGGACTCCTCCGTTTTTATTGGAACAGGAGGCCAGGATTCCTCATGCCTAATGAATGTTGGCAAAGTGGATATTGTTGGTTTCCTGCATGTGTTTATCAGAGGATGGTGAATTGAGGGTGCTTAGCTACTTGATATGAAARTGAGCCCTTGCTGAACAAGGGTTGCTTTACTCTCAACACAAATTCATAGGACCAAAGTGTAGCATGCATTTGAAAATTTATATATTTTTGGACCTTTACTCTAATTATCACTAATTACCCTTTTTTAATTTTTTTTTGTTAGAATCTGTGTATCATTTCAAAATGCATTATTTCTACCTTTTTATTTTCAATCTTTTCTTTCCATCACTGAGGTGAGGCTGGAATACTTTCTAGCATGCCTTTATTTTATGAGCTAAGTTACCTTGCCAGAATCTGTGCCATTTAAAAGTTTATGAAAATTTTGAGCTATGGTTGAAGGATAATTTAATATTTGATAATTTACTACTGACTATTTCCATTGAAAAATCTAATATTTTGCAATAAATGTTTGGGTTTGAATATTTTAATGAAATTGAGGTTTGGGGGCAGACAAAGAAAAGGGTTAATAATCTTTTCAAACTGCTTTTAATTGTGGTTTACTGTGCATGTACAGTTTTATAGTCAGCATTATGACCTTGACACAGCAATCTTATACTAAAGAGATTTGTGTGTGGGCTAAATGCCTTGGCATATTATTAATTTTTTAATAAACTTTCTTTTTTAATAGATATTTGCTGCAGGAAGAAATAATCAATTTGTAAATGCTTGGRTGCTTTAGAAAAGCTGTAAATATCACTGTTCCATTTCAGCAATGTTGCAGATCAATATTTAGTGAAGATTATAAGTTAATTTTACCATGGAAAGAGCTTGATGCAGAGGAATAATGATAATGTGGAAAAAAAGTAAATAGTTTACTCAAGGTACATATTAGTTCATTAGAAAGAGTAGAACCCAGACTGCCTTGAYCATTATTTCAGTCTGTTACCCATTTTCCTCTACCACCTACTTTCAGTATTTGATAGAGACTGCTGCTTAAAAATCAAATTGAAAATGCTTCGTTCAACATTTTGAACCTGTTTTTCATATTTCAGAATATATGTTTGCTTTCTAAGGTTCTTACCAAGGATCCTTTTCATTTTATTTTATTTTATTTTATTTTATTTTAAATTTTGCTTTATTCTTTGCACGTCTGTTCAATTTTATTTATTCCATGTTTTCTTTTTGTTTTGTTTTTGTTTTTAGTTGTGTCTGGTAAGTTGAAATTTTATTGGCCATCTTCTAGTCATCGTCTCACTGTGACGGGAACTTCTCCCCTTCCCATCCATCCCCTTCCATGTCCTCCAACCAGTCAGCTCCCATCTTTTACTTGTCATTGGCAAGACACATCGAACAGAGTAAATTCTGCATGAAGTATGGGTAACTTAATGGCAAAGAGAAAGGTAATGGGTTGCAATGGGTTTTTATATGATGTAATAATGAGTCCAATCCTGATGTCTTCTTTCTTTGGTTACTGCACTGGTTGAACTTCGAAGTGGGCTGTAAAAATCACGTTTGGGTAAAAGGTTTCTAGGATAAAAGTTGGTTTTTTCCTATGGGGATTAATTTTTTGGCATCTTCTGTAGTCTCATGATTACATACCACTCATATGTAATCCAGGGTATAAAATCAAAATGAAATTTTAAAAAGAGATAATGAAAAATCTTCYAGTAAAGTTAACATAGAATGGAATTTTATAATAGTTTCACTTAACCCTGTTTAATTCTTCTAACATTGAGAGATTATCCAAAATAAGACTTTTGTTATTTACCTTAATGGCAATAGATTTAGAATATCACACATATGGGCAAAATGCATATGTATTTAGAATAGTATCCATATAAAATATGTATTTAGTAAAATACCTAGAGAAAGATGTGCCTATTTATATTCTATACATTCTACCATGGCTCATATTTAGCCTATAAGACTAAATTCCCCCTTCCTTTTTGCGTTAAGTAGTCCCTGAATGRTCATCTTGAGGTAATGTAATCACAATCATCCAGCTATTTCTCCAGTGGTCAGAACCATTTTAATCTCTTTACAGTTGTATTTGTCCTCAAGTCCAACAAAATCCCAAACCTCATAAATTCTCTGCACTAGCACAGGATTTGGAAAAACCCTCAGTTCCATATTGTGTGGCATTGTGTCCCAGACCAGCACAGCACCAGCCAAGCCCTACATTTAATTATATTCAAAATTTATTCTTGTTACTASAATCTAGCAGAATAACAAAGGTGCTTCACCCTCATCTCCATTTTCCCCCTGGTGCCTTACAACCCCCAGCCAGTTCTCCCTCCYTGCTAAACAAAACACACTTGTCATGTCAGAATCCTCCCTCGTGTTCATCCAAGGCACTGGTTGAATGTTTTGAAGTCTGCTAATTACAGGGGGTCAATCTTAGCTTTGCTTTGCATAGTTCCTTATCTAAGGAMATGCTGGGAAAGGTAGCATTTGCATCCAAATGTACACAATTAGTGTTGTGCTTCAAAAATTCCTCTCGAAGCAGGAGGTGTAGAAAGAATATATTCTGATGTGAGCTCACTAGGGAGCAGAAACGAGGCATGGGGAACAGAAAACTGAAAGTATTGGCCCACAGGAACAATGATAATGATTTTTTTTTAAAAGGACTTGAATGTTATTGAATTTATTCTAGACAAAGTCACTGGTATTAATAAAACACATTTTTGCATTACGTATTTTTCACTGTTTTTAAAGGAAAATCTTTTGAATACATCAGTGTTCACAAGAGGAAAAAACAGAAACAAACTCGGAAAACATTTGATTTCTTAAAGTCGGATACAAACYATCCCCTTTATTCTCAATCCAAAGAGGAGGGAGAGCATAATTAGTTTCAGACAGACGATCAGAAAGAATTGGAAATTAATAAATAAATGGGCTTTCATTTAATACACATTTTTCAAGAAGCAAGAGCCAGTAGAACATGCTAGATGTTTTTTCAGTGCTAGCACTACCAACATATCTAATGTCATCTATGCTAGTTTTTTTTTTTTTTAATGTGACTGACATGATTTTYTGACATTCTATTTACTAGTGGATGAAGGGGTTGTTGAAGTCAGTATAAATCAAACAATGCTGGCAGTATTTATAATGTTAGGCTGAGCAGATGTTTCAAATTTGCCTTCATTTGCATATATATTTTGTTTGAACATGCTCTTGCGTATGYAAATGAGGAAGACATTTAGCTCTGCTGTTCCTCTAAGTTCATTCCTTCTCAGTGTGTTTGAACTGGAGATTTTAAGTGGTTATAATTTGAATAGTATTTCTTGGGCTTTCGACTTCTAGTTTTTTTTGAGATCATGACAATATCAAAAGTCTCTTATACAAGCACTTAAGGGCTTTTGCTCTCCTCAGCTTTCTTAAGTCAGAGATGATGAGTTCTGTTTGTGGAAGCCTGAATTCATAGTTACTCACCAGTGTGTTTTGCAGCCCTTAAAAAAGTGTGGCCTCTGGGCCAGTTGTCCCTCAAAGATTTCCCCATTGTGCCTCGCAGCCCCATTTCTCCTCTAAAAACTAAATTGTAACAGATTTGTTTGTGTTGGTGACTGTTGCACTGCAAGTTGTCCCATCAAGCTGGTGGGACTTACTTCCTTGCACCCTGGGTCAGCACTAAAAGCACATCAGAGCCCATTGCTCACTCRGAGTTTTAATTGGGAGCACCAGACACAGAAAAGATGATCTGAGTGATGCTGAAACTGTGGCTCCTAGAGACTGTCGTGTCTCTGTGCTGCCTCTCATTAAAGAACCTTAACTGTTCTGATTCATACCACTTAAACTCAGGAGGGGAATTGTTCTTTCAGGTAAGCTGATGATGGCAGTGTGATTTATTTTGGTGTTTTCCTTTCAGAGCCTCCACAGTTTGTTGTCAAGCCCCGAGACCAGGTGGCTGCACTGGGGAGAACGGTGACGTTCCAGTGCGAGGCCACAGGGAACCCTCAGCCAGCCATCTTCTGGCGGAGAGAAGGGAGTCAGGTAAAGCAGCCTTTYTCTCCTCCTTCCTGGCAGCTTCTTGAAGAGATTTCACATGAGAGAAAAACCTTTTAATTGCTGTTTTAAGCATGTGGAAAAACGGTTTAGAGCTTGGAGGTGCTGGACACTTATTGTTCACTTCCAAGTCACTTCCATGTTAAGCAATGTGCGCCTTATGGAAGGATATAAATGTTCTGCTGTCTCCCATTTTCTCCATGTATGTAAAAACAAATCAACTAGAAACGTTCCGTGTTTCATTACTCTGGTAATCTAGCAGGGAGAACTTTTAAGAAATGGAGAGATGACTTATGCTGAAATTTCAACCCCCAAACACTCCCAGATTTTCAGAAAGTTTGGCTCTGGGTTTATGGGGCAGCTGTTAGTTTGCTGTGTGTTTTTGAGCCTCTGGCAAACTAAACCATTTGCTGCATGGATCTGCATCACTGCGCGGGTAGGACTCCAGTTCTGGGCTGAGGAGAACTGTTTTCCCACTTCATCAGTTGACTGACAGACCATACCTGAATAGGTCACTTTTTTTCTCCCGGGTTCCTTATTTGAATGGGAGGGAAAATTATTTTCAGTTTCTTTGTAGGGGACCTTGAAAGCCAGTGGGTGAAACACAATATAGCAGAGCAAGAGAATTGCMGTTTTCTTTCAGAGTCATCTTTTGAAGGAGGGATGTGACACAAAGTATTCTTTATTGGAAGGAAAGAAGGAATATGGGATTCTGGTTTTCYTGTGAATGAAGGAATGAATGGTGCAATAGTATATGACAGGGTTCTTTGTGTTACAAAACAATAGGGCAGAGAAATTGAGAACTTAGAGAACTTAGAGATGGGCTTCTTTACTACATTTATAACATCTCTGTCTGACTGCCTAAGTACAACTAGACTGCTAACCAAATTTAGATTATAAATTCAGTGGTGTACATATATAGCTGTATATTATGCTTGTWTTTTATTTRTTTATTTAGCCACATGTCTAGTACATCTTTTTTTCCACTCATTTTTGATTCTGCTGAGTGGTGACCACTTGTGATGATTGAGGGAAATGGAAGAGRAGGTCAGTGAATAGGGCTTGCCARTACTGGAGAATATTGTATCCCATTYCTTTGGACAATTTTTGGAAATGCAAGATGTAGTCACCCAGGAAAAAGAGATAAATATAGCCTCTGTGATGCTAAAGTATTCTCATTCACAAGTTTTCAGCTAGAAGTAGAACTTGGTTTTGGTCAATACTATGTACTTCATACCCAAACTATCTAAATAGCCATAGGATTTAATTCTGTATCATAAAACACAAACATTCTGTTTAGAGAGACCTACAAAGCATCTTTTTCTTGAAAACTGCTCCATTCATAGGAAGGCAAATGTTAAAATACAGATAAAGTAAAACCACCATCTGCATTTAAATGAAAGAAAATGAATGCCCTGGAGCAAGTTCTAAAAAAGAACATTAAAGCAAATTACTGAGGTTCACCACAGTTGCTTGCACCATTGTGGTATCTGTACATTYCAAATCTTCACTAGACTCTGTTACACTTAGTGCAAAGTCCAGTATTAATGGTAGAAGGTATTAGAGCAATCCCAAAATCGTACACAATTCTGTGTGCATATCTGCACCTRTTTTGTCATAAAAAAATCCTACAGAAGCTATTCACATTGTGGTATACAGAATGCTTAAGACATGAAGAGTGTTTTCTGTGTAAGTGAAAGATTAATTTGTTTAGCCATATGAAAGTGACGTTTATTGATGTTTGAATTTATTTAACCTATTTTTCCCACTTTCTTTCCTGTGCATCTTTCAGAATCTGCTTTTCTCATACCAGCCCCCTCAGTCTTCCAGCCGATTTTCAGTTTCCCAGACAGGAGACCTCACCATCACCAATGTGCAGAGATCTGATGTTGGGTACTACATCTGCCAGACTTTAAATGTTGCAGGAAGTATCATAACAAAAGCCTACTTGGAAGTTACAGATGGTAATCATAGATCCATTTTATCATTTCCAAGTTTTGATTTTTATTTGAAGACAGCAGTGCAGTGATGTGACACTGCTTTGAAATCTGTTTTGCATAAGTGTGGATTGCATGTTCCTTTGAACATAAAAATCCTGTTTTGGCCGTCTCTGTCAGGGACTTACAATTCTGGATAATGTCTAACTGTATTTACATTTTGCATCTGGTAAGTATGTTCAGTTTATGGATTTTTGTCAGATCTGTTAATTTTTATCTGACTGTTTTTTAGCTTCTCCCACTGGATTTAATTTACTTTCAGATTGCTTGCTGCCTGGTTCTTTATCCCTTTTATTGTGTGTCCATTTGCTTAGCATTTCCATTTAACTGTTTTTTCCCCTGTTTCTTAATATTTTGTTTTAACAATCTAAAAAAATATCAACCTGTATGGAGATCAGCAGAATTTCAGATCACTGAAATTATACATCCTTTTTTAGGATTAGTTGGGAAAAAACAGAAGATGAAAAAGCTACAGGGAACATGAGCACAAGCAGTAATGCATGCTGATGTGAGGCCAGTTTGCCAACTATCAGAAATAATTTTTACTTTTAACAGAACAGATACATGGGCAAAATTCTAATCTTAGCAATTCCAGAGAAAGAGGATAAGAGGAGAGAATTTGAGCAGAGGGAAGCTGTTGTCTGAGAGGAGTTTCCATAAAATAGCCCTTTGCCCTATAGAAAACATAGAAATAACACAGTACTAGAAACATGCAGTGAACCTGTAGGATAAAATTGTTTATTTGTCTCCCTCTCCCTCTGGATTGGAGGAATAAGACTACATCTCTTCTGGTTTCTCACAAGTTGTAAGCCACATTTTCTACTCCTCTTTTTTTCCATTTTCTCACTGGGGAGAAGGCCATGGCAGAGTGAGGAATAAATTTAAAATTGTTTGCTGCTAATGACCTATGCTATCTGAAGTTGGAAAGAATCAGTTTAATGCATGTTCTTGATTGATCTCATGGGTAGTTGTTTTTTTATAATGACTTTTGACAGTTTTTTCATAAAAGTGAAGGCAGAAGATGCTGAATATTGCTACAGGTATTCGAATATCTTTATGAATGTGTTTCCTAAAGGTAGGAGGAGCTTACATCAACTTCAGTGGCACTTCAATTAGCCATGAATTTCAGTGTCATTAGATTTCTCCTGTAAAACACAGATCAGTCAACTCCCTACCTTTGCCAGCTGCAAAGCTCTTTACAAACTTGTCAGAGTCAAATGCAAATTATAAGTGGGTTTATTTTGACTGTCTGTGCAGAGTAAGATAGTAATGGTCTCAAAGTGTGTAGCAACAGGTTGGGACAAGAACTAAAGGATAAATAACGCAGTGGAAAACCGAATGTCATTTGACCATGCAAATGAAATTATGGGAGTTGGAATTCAGCCAAAAAAAGCAGTGCTAACATCCTGTCYGTTGTTACGAAAAGTAATTTAGAAATATCTGATGTTCACAAATTATCAGAACTTCAGGTTTGTATTTCAGCTACCAAACCAGTTTCTAAGTTACATGAGCCCCACTGTTCAGCTGCTGCTGAACAGATTTATGACATATAAAATTATGGCTATTTTCAGATCATCAATCCATGTCATCTTGGATGGTACAGGTAGAGCAGATCCCTGAAACACAAGAAGATAACTTGTACCTCTTTTTTTGCATAGTAAAAGACAATAATTTCTTTTTCGATGAATACTAGGACTGGTTTATATTTTTCTGTGCAGTATAATTAAATAACCCATCAATAGCATTTAATTTCCACTGTGTGAAAGATGCATTAAAACTGACATAGACACAATTGGGTTTTCTTTGTGGCTTTGAAGTCATCATAGAAGTCAGAAACTACTGGAAAAATACTTTGTAGATAAAGTTTTTCCTATATGGTTCTGTTCATTTGTTTTTGTTTTACCCTACTACTGGGCATCTCACAACTAGGACACAGCACCAAGATGAGCTGGTGGCACATAAAAAAAGTTATTTAAGCAGCAGATATTTGTCAGGTTATCCCCTGACTGTCTGCCTCCTTTTTCTCTGCCTTTAAATGCTGGATGTATGAGCTGTGTTGCACAGACCTGCCAATGGTAAAAGGTGAAGTCTGTGCCTTGCCAAAGAATCTGGGAAGTTCTTTCATTTCCCATTTTCACTTCATAAAGACACTGGGCTGGAGAAAGCCTGAAGGACACGGGTGTATAATACCCAATGCTTTCCCTGTTCTGAAAATGCCGTGTTGTGCATCATTTTAAATTCCCGTAGCTGCGCGTCGTTATAATGCACCCTGCYCTGAATAATGCATGCCTCCAACTTTAATTACTTGTTTAATTATTTTTAGTTTGTTTCAAAGCCTCAAGCAACTGCTGTTGCTTAGATGATTAGAAAATTGCTTCCAGTTGCAGAAATGTGTTTCCTGTTGTTTCTCCTGGCAGTGATTGCAGACCGGCCTCCCCCTGTCATTCGGCAGGGTCCTGTGAACCAGACTGTAGCTGTAGATGGTACTTTGGTCCTCAGCTGTGTGGCCACAGGCACTTTAATGCCCACAATCCTCTGGAAAAAGGATGGGATCCTCATTTCCACCCAAGACTCTCGCATCAAGCAGTTGGACACGGGAGCACTGCAGATCCGATATGCCAAGGTAGCCTCACCTGGCAGATGGATTTTCTCGGTGTTTGTTTCACTTTGTGTTTGCACCTCCAGGCATTTATGATGTAGTAAACCCTACATTTAGAATTAATGAAAGGTTGCATAAATGTACTAAAATATTTGATATTTCATGTTTTCAGCATTCTTTATGCCTAACACCGGCCTAGGGCACATTATTTCAGATTTCATAATGAAAAATGCTCTTAAGAGGTGTTAATTAAGGGAATTATTTGGTGCTTAAAACATGAAGGGGAATGTCTTTCAGTAAGGCAAATCATTACATTATTTGGGCTTTAGCCCTAATAGATTAAAATGATCTAATTATTTCAAATATTTATAAAGAAAATCTTCGTTTAGCATGTGCAGAAACAGAGCCACGCACATGGCTTTTTCAGAGGAGTTACCAGTGTAACACAGCTTAAAGTGGTTAAGCGCCTGTCAGAWACCTRGTTTCCTCAGGAGTTACAGTACCTGGTGTTGCATTCCACTGTGGGGAACTGYGAGGAGTTTTTAGAATCAGATGGTCAGCATCCCTGGGGAGTGCATTGTCTGCTGCTGCCTGCCTGTCCCATGGAAGGTGAAGTGTCCGCAGGGATGAGGCTTCCCCATCTTCTTTCAACTGATTCCTGCAAGTGGCACATGTGCCACCCTCTCCCCACATGCCTCTGGCAGCCACTGTTGAGACAAATCAAACCTAAATTGGCTCCTCACACCTGGCCACTATTGCTGCTGGGCATGCATTGCATACTTTGTGTTCCAAAATGCTAAGTTGTGGCATTCTCTGCTATCTTCTCTGTGGTTTGAAATACAGTAATTTTTTTTAGATTAGGCTGAATGCATCGCTTTACTGTATTCCCTAGAGTTGCCCTGCTGCCAATTACAAGTTAGGCTGGCTTAGAACTTGAACCTCTAATTTCTGATCATTTCCGTTCACCTCATGTGCTGAGGYGGGGACCTGAGGAGGATAGCATTTCTTTTTTGGGGAAAAAAAGAAACTCTTTTTGAAATGTGATTAAGTCACATATGGGCAAATAATCCAACATTCAGAACTGGATGAGGATAGCATATGGAGATTCTTTTTTGAGTCTGCTGTAGAGTGAAATTTATACTAACACAGGGAGCCCCATATGTACCCTGTGCAATATTTAAGCTGTGTTTTCAGGATGACATGTTCTGCAGTGCTTGAGTCTTGATAAATCCCCAGGCATTATWTATGTAGAAGGTTGACAGTTGCATGGGGTCTTGTCATCTGAGTTCCTTCTCAATTTATTTGTTAGGACCTCTGCAGGGTAAGGAATAAATGCTACAGGAAATGGTGCTTTGGTTTGTTATTGTTAAATTAGAATCTGCAGCTTTTCTGAATCTTTTGTGACTGCTGGGAAATAAATACCCATTTTTGTTTGGTCAGAATCCTAACTTCTGATGGAAGAGATTTCTGGTTCGGAGTTTTTGCAGACTGATAGGTTTATCCATATTCATGGGGGAACATGGGGAGCTRTAATTACTTTTCTGGCCCACTGAGCACTTGATTGTTTCAAATATTTACTCTTCTCCCCCTCAGCTGGGCGACACTGGGCGCTACACCTGCATTGCTTCAACCCCGAGCGGCGAAGCCACGTGGAGTGCATACATAGAGGTCCAAGGTAAATCCATTAGGGTTCCTCTGAGTGGAGAAAATACGTGAAGGAAAACCAGAAACTGAAATGCAAAAGTTCTCTGACTCTGTCGTGAATTGCCAGTGCAGTTGTGAACAGCATTTAGCTTCTTGTCTGTACTCAGCATTTCTCTCTCCTTTGTTAGAGTTTGGAGTCCCAGTGCAGCCACCAAGACCCACTGACCCAAACTTGATTCCCAGTGCTCCGTCAAAGCCCGAGGTTACAGATGTCAGCAGAAATACAGTAACGTTGTCATGGCAACCTAATTTGAATTCAGGTGCTACCCCAACCTCTTACATAATTGAGGCCTTCAGGTACACGAGTCTTRTGTGAATTTGCTGTCTCTGTGTTTACATGTAGTGTGTTGCTGAAGAGCCACGTGCTAACCTGCTGGTGTGTGTTTTATCCTTAGCCATGCATCAGGGAGCAGCTGGCAAACTGTAGCTGAAAATGTGAAAACAGAGAGTTTTGCAGTTAAAGGGCTGAAACCTAATGCCATTTATCTCTTCCTGGTGAGAGCAGCCAATGCATATGGGCTGAGCGACCCAAGCCAAATATCTGATCCGGTGAAAACTCAAGGTAAGCTGGTGATACTGAACATTTTGGTGTCCRCAGCAGCTGGCACAAGCTGGCTAAGCAATACCAAGTGCAGGAATTATGGTAGCTTTGGACTGCCTGCTATCCTGGCTATAATATATACTACAGTAAAATAAAGTGTTTAAACTTGCATTTCTCTATCACACAGACTCTGACAGCATGTTACATTGCCTAAGGGAGCCTCAGTATCTCTTATCCAAAGATAGTTAYGACTTGCAGAGTAGCTCTTGCTAGCAACCAAAGTAATCCATGGGTTTTTTTGAGTTCCCACGCAAATCTTCAAATTCCATGGAAATGTTATTAYTTTGTCCAGTGAATCAAATAAGGCTTAAGACTGAGACAGGGAGAGTAACAGCATGTAATCTAAGTTGATTTCTGCTACATYAGGAAGGAGAAGAGTTGAAAATTTGAAGGAATTTGGCATCATGAGCCAGTAAAGAGGTTTTGGCAGTATAAGTATTTCCATAGTTCAACAGTTGGAAGTAAAATAGGGTAGAAAGGCAGTGCTTACAGATAGCCAAGTGGAAGAAAAGTCTGGGTGGAAGTGAATGAAGGAGTAATCCGCTGACTCTAGCTGTGACTGAAGTCCAKCTATGGACCAAGTCCAGCTATGTAAAATTAAAACTCTTTGTGTTCATTGTAGCCAATAAATGACACTTAGGATGGTGTGCAGGGGATGATGCATTGGAGCTTTGAAGCCTGCATTTTTGCAGTGGAAAAACTAAGATTCTTAAAAAGGGGAAAACCAGACACTTTTTCAAAGAGAAAGTGATAGGGATCKTATTTTTATGTTTGTTTTTCTGTTCTTCCTCCTTACTGGAGAAATTGACCCACTGGCTTRTTAAGAGTGTCTGTGTTAYATGTTTGTTTCTTTGTTTGCACAARTAAGTGCATGTTAGTTTTTGAAACAAAGCTCTCTAAAGGAAACAAAGTGTTTTTCTTTGGTGAATTCTCTTTTTTTTCTGTAGCTGGTCTGAAAGCAAGTCTTTCTCATCTCCCCTGGGGAGTGACCAGTTTCACATGGCTGTCTTTTGGTATTATGCATTGTTCCCGATGGGTGACAATTTCAGTGGATATGCATGGACAGCAGAGTCACAGCCCCACGGAAAAYTGGGGATTGCATAGGTTCCCCTAAGTCTGTTACTTAGGAGAGATTTATTAACCTTTTAGTGTGATTCCCGATTTCTGGGAATAGAGCTGCACGAGGCTGTTTTTCATGTATAGTTTAGTTCCTGGAGATGAGAAGGGGTATTGTGTCTGTCCCAAATTAACTGATTACTGACCTGGTTCTGAGAAACAGAAAATGTTCTGTTTGCTCAGCTGAGTGGTTTATAATGACATGGAAAATTTCACTGTTCTCTGGGCACCTAGTAGAGCTGAAAACCTAGGAACCAAACAATACCTCAGTGAAAATAACAATGAGCACAAAACATTTTCTCCAGTAAGAAATATAATCAAACATCAGCTTTTTAAAGCAGTTCACATCTTCTGCAATACCATTTCATTTTTGTTTAAGTTGTGCTCTAGATAAGCAAAAATTTCCCAGTTCACTTTTGTCTGGAGGTTGTGTAGTCGTGTCCTAAATGCGTGGCCAGTCCACAAACCAAGATGAAGGGAGCTTGCTGTTTTCAGTGCCATCATACCTGCAATACTGCCTTCCTACTGCCTTCATCTTTGCACTTTATAAACATTAATAGCCACTTTCCTGAGTGTTTTCACTGACAGTTCTGCCTTGGAAGCTTGGAGCTGAAACAGGAAAGCACCATGGTACAGCACAGGTGTGCAAATGGCTGAGCCTGTGAATAGTTTGATCCATGTTGTGATGACTCGTCTTTTTTGACTAGCAAAGRTGCAACTAATTACTCCACTGACTTTCCTGTCGCATTCTGAGCATGGTGATGTTTAGGCAATGCTCCCAAACAGAAGTTTTTTWTCTTTAATGCTTTCAAACTTTGGGAGGAGGGGAACACTAGGATGATGGACTGTTTGCAGAACATGGAACATTGGGATATAGCAGTGACTCAGTGGAGTATTTTTTTGGCGTTTTGGTGTTACTGATGTTGCTTGCTAAGAATCCAGGTTTGTCACTCACATTAATAGCAATCACTAAAAGTGCTTTCCATGAATTTCCCAGTCATGGCATTGTTAGCTATAGTCAGCATGGTGTCTGTTTGAAATGAAGAGATCAAGAAGTGAGATGTGTTATCAGAACTCTTACCCTGCTGTCCATAGCAGGTGTCAGATACCCTCTTAGTGATTACCCTGTAAATTTTATACATGCTTGACAGTCATTCCTTTTCAGTTAAATGTACCTTCCAGGGGCTCAGTATGCAAAAAATAATGTGTTTTCATTGTACCATTGCATGTTTTGAGAGGAATTTGTCCCTTCATCATATGAATAATTCTTGCAGCTATAGGATAGACTAAATATCAGACAATCCAGACATCACTCAGCTGGGCTCTGCCTCCCAATTACAGAAACCTCATGTCATTAGAGAAGCTGCAGCCATATGACTGATTTTTCTTTTCTTTGGTTGTTAACATTATTTTGTAGTTACACCAAGTAAGTTTGTCATGAATTTGTCTAAAGATGCCGCTTCTGCTTTTGCTGTTTGTTATAGGTTTCCTGGTCTCTCGAAATTTGCAGTGGGGAATAGAATGTTTTCTCTTCCTGGCAGGAAAGAAAAAAGAGGTGCTGCTGTAGCCATTTACCAAAGCCATCCCTGAGTGTGATGTGTCTTTTTATGCAGCACTACCCTCATGTTTCTCTCTGTCAAAGGAAGTGCAGTGTCTTGAGTTGGTACTACCTAAGCGCTGGTGATTTGCTCAAGAAAATACTGCATGTAGTTTTACCATACATGATTAGGAAGTACTTAGGGTAAACTTTGTTAGTGATAGCATCATATACTTTCTGACATACTCATTAGTACTTACATGCACTTATTTCAACAATCATGTGTACTTGTGAGAATGAAATCTTAAATCTCTGCAGATGTTCCGCCGACAAGTCAAGGTGTGGATCACAAGCAGGTCCAGAGGGAGCTGGGTGACGTGGTGCTACATCTGCACAACCCAACTATCCTTTCYTCCTCTTCAATTGAAGTTCATTGGACTGTGAGTATAAATCTGTGTCCTGCTGCTGGATGTATGTACTGCAGTGGGGTCAAATTTTAGGAAGCTGGGTAGTTTGTGTGCTTGCAAATGTTTTTTTCTCGGGAAAAAGTGCCTCCTGTGCTTTGTTTTCCTACTTCATTAAATTTTGTCCCATTTTCTCCATCTTTTTCTCCAYTGAGAGTGCTGTTTACAMTATGATGAGGGTTTCAGAGTCCTCSTCTGGAAGCTAAAAGACTGATCAAAGCCCTCCTAAGTCATATCATTTGAAGCCTTTGCACTGTAGGACGTGTATCAGTYGCCTAATGAGGAAGCATGGGCACTTCCCTGCCTGTCAGTCACCTGTAGAGAGAAATGCTGCATAATTCTGTTTGAAAGTGTTCCCTCCATCCTACAGATACACTGACAAACATACTCAGATCCAGATAACCTCGTCTGAATCTGTCCTTTCCTATGGGGTGCCGAGTGCACATGRTGCAGGGAGAGGAGATGAAAAAGGCAATGTCATATTGATGTTGCTCTKGCAGCAGGAAAGCAGGAAGTTGGCCACGTGGGATGATATGGCAGAGGAACTTGAGGGAGTCAGGAATGCAACTCAAAGATCAGTTTCAAAATGGAATGCAGAATTAAGAAGACGTTAAGGATATGATTATACCACGTACAGGAATAAAACCATAAGGAGTGAGCTTTGGAGTCCTTTTAGGACTTCCATCTGAACATTTCAATATGTTGGCAGGGATACCATGGGAGAGCATGGGTCTGCAGCCCCTGCCATGCCAAGGCAGAATATTTTGACCAGGAACAACAGACATTTTGATTTTTCAGAAGAGCTGTAGCCCAAAGGAGTCCTGATCCACAGCCAGGGCTTCTCCATGCTGCAAGAATACCAATAATATCTGCTGTGTTTCACAGTAATTACATTCTCACCTGCAGTACGGCCACCTGCAGCTGGCAATCTCCTGTTTTAACTAGCACATTAAAATATCTTTGAGGTGCCTAGCAAATTTTGTTTGACCTTTACTTACAGAACAACCTTTTCCAGACAGGCAGCTTTTGTCAGTCTCCTGGGTGGCCTGTGGCTTCTCTGCAATTTCAAAAATAAGCATTACCTCAGTTTCAGCTAACACACACATTCTTTATGTGATTATTAAAAATGAAATATGTTGCTCTTTGGAGTAAAATTGCAAGCACATCGATTTATTTCATCACTCTATAAGATTTTTTGAAAACAGGGAAAATCTGATGCACTTAAAAAATTTTATCGTGGCTGTTACTGGAGTTTCTTAATCAGAAATTGAAACCAGTAGATAAAAAGATGGTGAATGCTCTGTGACAGATCACATATATGAGGTAGCTTTCCGTTCCAGCTATAGCCAGACATAGGATCTGCCCTCACTCACATTCAGTTCTCTTTCTCCATGCATTTKTTGTAAAATTGCCTTGGTCTGAAAAGTGCTCCAGGACCTCTGAGCATCAGCTTGATCTGCTTTTCCAAGGCTCATCCACGTTACCATYCTGAGTTTTATATTCCCTCTTGGAACAGCCTTTTCCCTCCAGCAGAGAGCCTCCCACTGAGTGGGTGGACATGGAGGAAGTGTTTGGATGGATCTGCCCTCTGACAGAGCCCAGCCACAGTGATGGGATGGTGCCAGCTGGCCCAGTTTGCTTTCTCCAAARAGAAGCAGGCAGGCCGTGTTCATTTCATGGGTTTTGGGAAGCTTCCACACCTCAGGAGAGCTGACAGGCTCTCTCTTTGATCGCCGTGCTCATCACTTTCGTCATGGCACTGAAAGTGTCCCTTTGCCCGTGTGCCCCTGCCCTGCTGTGCAGCAGTCCAGCTGTGCTGCTCCATGGATGCCAAGACTGTTCATTTCATGGAGCTGGGGCATATTACACAACTCGGTTATCCCTTTTTAATGCCTGCCTAAATCCAGGGAAAYCAGCACAGTTCAGAGATTAATGCACTTGTCAATCTGGCCTGTAATTTGCTGTAATGCAAGCAGCCTTTATCTGCTTTGGCAGCGGTGTTTATTTGGAATAACATGAGGGATCATCCAGGGGCCGTGCACGGTGTCGCGGGCATCATTCACGGATGTGTTCTGTGCTCTGCTCTCTCCCCAGGTGGACCAGCAATCCCAATATATTCAGGGATATAAAATCCTCTACAGGCCTACACCAGCATCCTACGGGGAGTCAGAGTGGTTGATCTTTGAAGTGAGGACTCCAACCAAAAACAGTGCCGTCATTCCGGAGCTGAGGAAAGGAGTAAACTACGAAATCAAGGCCCGTCCTTTCTTTAATGAGTTTCAGGGGGCAGATAGTGAAGTGAAATTTGCGAAGACCCTGGAAGAAGGCAAGTAGGAGCTAGACTGTCTTCATCTTTTCCTTTTTGAAGTCGCAGCCTGGCCGGCTTTCCTCTGATATGTTCATTATTTGATCTTGTTTGAAGTGCATGCTGTTTGAGAGCAGCAGTCTGTGGCAGAGGAGGCTGTGTCGGACTGATCATTATGTGAATTGTTTGGTGACACAGAAGTAAATATTCTGAGAGACAGACAGAGAGGGATGTGCAGAAATCCCCTCCAACACACAATGGGAAATAYGCTTTTTTATCTTCCCTGCAGCGTGTGCTCTCCTCCCTGCTGAGTTCATGGGCTGGTCACAAGTGACTTGTGTCAGATTGAAGCACTTGCTAATCACTATCTTGAGTAGATAGCAGACACCACGGAAATCATCAAAGGCTGGAGCTGGGGGAATGGAAGCCGTGGTTTTTAGAAGGCTTTTATATCTGGATCAATCAGTGAGACAAAATGGGAAGATGAATGAGGGCAACAGATACAGTGGACTAAGTTATGTATTTCATCTCATGCATGTGCTAAAAAGATTCATAAAGCTCTTCCTTTTGTTGCTGCACTGGCATATTAAGTATGCAAGGTGGCCCGTGCCTCTGAATAGGGATTTTGGTGTTTCTGCTGGGATGTGCAGCCTTGCCCTTTCTGTCTTCCTTCTCCATTACAAACTGTGTGTATCTCYGGTTTATTGCTGCAAGTGGTTCACAAGGCGGTCATAGCTGCATTCACCGTGAGCATCAGCCGAGCTTCCAGTTTTTAGAAGGAATTTTCAAATGCAAAGCATGAATTGTTATTATAAATCTGTTAATATTAACACCTTCTGTGCTGACTGTAGTTTTGTATTACTCTATTTTTTTTTTACACACTAAAGGATATGAGATTTAGACTGGGGACTATTTATAGGGTTTACTTTTCAAAGCTGTTAATCCYTGGTGAGATGATTTGAGACCAGTGAGGAACTCATTGCTGGGGACTGTAACATTCAGGCAATGGGTGTCTGAGCTTGGACAGTRTGATTTGGTGTTACTTTTCCTGGTCTGCACAGCAAGACTAGGGCAGAACTCAGAGCCTGCTTTTAGGCTGACACACTTTCCTTCTCTATCATTTTACCCTGTGGGCACAAACTGCCCTCAGTRACGGGTGGGGCACAAAATACTGCATTTGTAGGGCCCAGAAACCATCTTAAACTGGCTCGTGGGTGTGACAAACATAACCATTCAATCCTTCCTTCCAAACAAACAGCTCCTAGCGCTCCACCTCAGAGTGTTTCAGTGGCTAAGAACGATGGGAACGGGACAGCGATCGTGGTCACCTGGCAGCCACCCCCCGAGGACAACCAGAACGGGATGGTTCAGGAATATAAGGTACTGCAGGCATGCCTTGGTCCCCTGGCAGAGGGAGCATGGCCAGCTAGTGAAGGATGATGGGCTGTTCGTGGATGCTTGGCTCCATCTTCTGGTTACTGAGGGAAAATGGGAGAGAAAACCAGTGCTTTAAATCCAACTCCATCTTCAGCAGTTCTGCCTWGGTGGTGGAAGGCAATTAAAACAGCCTCCATAAATCAAAGCAAAGGGTCAACAYTCTTAATTAAAACAGCTACCTCCCTGCCTTCATTATAACTTGGGAAATGCACACWCAAGGAGAGAGGGAACCCTACCTGTTTGAGAACCATTCTGTGACTCCAAGACGCTGGCCAAGGTAGTAAATATAAACAGGCTTAATGAGTTGAAAAGCCCAGGGATAATAATTAACAGTGTTAAGATCTGAGTAAATTATGCGTACCTGGGTAGTTAAAACAAATGGAAAAGTTTCAAGGAAAGAATGTGCTTCTATGATAATRAATGTATGAGTGCATAGAAATTTTTCTATTCTTCCAAGCACTGTTCTCATTATGTTATTTAATTTTTAACAAATTGAAAGTACACTATAAGTATTTACTGTTTGTTATTTGTTTATGAACACAGATTGTATTTGCAGTTCAGATTTTTTGGTGATTATTTACATAGCAAAGTAAATGAAGCTTATTTTTCCTACACAAGCTAGAGACATTTTAAATGTTTAGCTGTGGATATCAAGTAAGCTTTGTAGCTAGGRAGAGGTAGGAGCTTTGGTTTCAGCTCCCTGCAAATGCACRTTATTGAGAAAATCTWTTAAATGAGAATGTCTTGGCTATTYTTCAGGTTTAAACACAGTGCTATAAACCTTATTTCTAACCATCAAAACTCATTCTGCTTTTTTGTTTCTTCCTCTCAGTAAAAGTGGGAAAGGGAAGATACTGCTAAGCTTCATGGTCAATTTAGAATAATAATACCCTTTTCAGAACCTGGTCAACTGGTAAAAAAAATGTTTATGGCCTAGTTGCAGATAGATAATATAATGCAATTGGAGAAAATACTTGTGAAGGTATTTCGTTTAAAGACAGACCTTGAGCTGGAGACATGGAATTATTTCCAACAAGAAAAACTGCATCAGATGATTGTTCAGGTTGCAAGGACACAATGATAAAAGTCAGGAAATTCACGTCTGTGTGGATATAATCCCTACCCCACCTCCTAGGATTCTGAGGTGACCYGCTGGTGCTGGAGCAAGTACCCTGTAGCGTTTGTGTAGCAGTAGATGGCACACTGGCACATTTTGCATCTATATTTGTTGCACTAGTGCCATTATTTTCCTTTGTGCTTTCCGCCATGGACAGAAAACAGACATGCAGTAATACATATGTGAAAATATAGATGCGATTCCTACTGAAGTTGCTATATGTAATCACTGGTTTTGTCAAAAAAACCTAAATAAATGCAGAACTACTAATTTAAGATTAGGAACTAATAACGAGAAAAAAATGCAAATAGAAGTCTTGTGAAATTTTCTTTTTTCTTTCCTATTTGTTTTTCTATCTTCTGTGTTCTCTCAGAAAAAAAAAAAAAGATAAGCATAAATGGTGGAATTCATTGTTTTCTCAGCAGCTTGGATCAAAGGCAAGAGTGTACCTACTTTAATTAAAGGTTGAAATAAATAGGAAGAAGGATACAATCTTAATTGAAATGTCAGTAGCACATGCAAAAAGCCACAAATTCAAATTTGCAGCAGAAGTAATTTTCTCCTTCCCTAACATGAAGCTAGAAAGTCTCTTGTTATATTGATTTTTTCTTCACTTACATTTCTATTTTGATGTGAATTCATTCTTCTTTTATAACATTCTAAAAGCACTTTCACTTGCCTGTTTATATATACAGTCAAATGCAGGATGGCAAGTACTGAACATCTTGATGTTAAACCTAACATTTTTGTTTCATGAACCTTTTCGTGTATGTGAACACCTAAGAACAAAACCTTTTTTTGTGAATTTGGAGTGCTTAGTTACAAGTACATAAATGGTTTTCATTGTTTGCACATGCACCGTTTCATAAGGTAGCAGTACAAATTTCTGTGAAAATCACCTAAGTCAAAATGTAGATTTAAGTCTTTTGTTCCTCACTTAATGGAGTTCTCATTTACATAAGAGCATTTTCATGGCCATCCTTTAGGATTCAAGGGCAGTTTTACTGATAGTTTTACTATAGTACTGGTTGAAACAGTCCCTGTGTAGTATCAGAATACAAAAAGGAGATTCTCTTCATGTGCTCTGACCTGCTCTGCAGCAGCACTTAGGTATATCCTGTGTTGGGATTCGATTTCAAAGGAAYTTCAAATACATTTCCCATCCTCACAGTGTCCCACTAGCCTTGTTTCAGTCCATGGCATCCAGAGAAGGAAAATGGCTCTTTACAATGTCCTGAAGGTGAGATAAAGTTTCCAGTGTCCAGGCAGAAAGGGCTGTACAGAAAAGGCTGTAGCAATTGTTCTACATGTGAAAGTCTATCCCCCTCACCTGGCAATCTCCACAGCAGCAGAATTGCACKAGGGATTTGGAGCAGCTATCTGGGTACTAAATCTTTTAGGAGCTCTATATGTTGAAAGCAAAATCTTCCCTCCCGTGTACAATCAGCCCAGGTTCAGATCTGCTGCTGTTCTCAGCCAAGCTTGCTTCTTTACAGATAAAGTATTGAGTTTAACTAATTAACATTCTGGATAAACGTTCTTTGTAGAGCAATACGTTTGTGRAAAAGAGAACAAAAAGGAAATAGGCACAGCTTCATTACTTTGTTTTGCAGATGTAGATTAGCTGCTATTTCACCTTGAACAGCAGCTGGGAGTTTAACCATACTCCTAAAAGCATTTGCCACATCAATGGTYCAGGCCTAAAGAGATAAAGCTATCTCATCATATTGCTTCTCCCAGCCATTTAATGTCACTGATGTAATATATAAAGTGGTGATTCAAAATCACTAGACCTGTGTCTTGGTCTCAACCAAAAAATGGGATCTGATGTTATGCTGTTGTCTCAATTAGACAACAACATATCAATATTTAGATGGCCTTGCTGCCATCTAAAATTTAAAAAAAAATAAAATAAAATTTTAAAAAAAGAAACCTTTGGATTCCAGCATGATATCAGTTACGTTGTCATGCAGTGAAAGACTTGCTTGTGCACTCAAGTGACGAAAGCCCTGCTTAACAAATAATTCCTGAACAAGAGAATTGCGAGTTCATTTAACTGAATGCTCTCACTTTATTCTTTATGTGAATAGTTCTTGGCTGTGGAGCTTCCCAGATTTCTTCTGTGGTGCAGATGCTGGTCCTTTCATTAGCACTTGTTGAACTCTGAATGAATTGTGATAAACTCATCAAGCCATAATAGTAGTTGGAGCTGCTCTTTGGAACAAGAAGTATCTACACTACGCGTAGAGTTCTTAGGAGTGCAGATGTTAGAACAGTGACAAAGTGTAAATTTCTTTATCCAGGCGAAAAAAAAATGTATCAACTTTCCTCCTTCCTCCCTTCAATGTTGAGTTTTGAACATTTATGTGTRCCCTGCATTTCTTTCCGGCAGGTCTGGTGCCTGGGCAATGAAAGCCGATACCACATAAACAAGACGGTGGATGGAACCACCTTCTCCGTGGTCATTCCCTCCCTCGTCCCTGGAATCCGATACAGTGTGGAAGTGGCAGCAAGCACTGGGGCAGGGCCTGGAGTGAAAAGTGATCCCCARTTTATCCAATTAGGTGAGCATCCTRGTAATCCTGCCTATTGGTTTGGATGGTTTCTGTTTGTTTACTTACTGTCTTTTATGGCACCAGAAATACTTTCAAGGCAAGTGAAATAGATAGTGTTACTTGATCTCTAGAATAGCAGGATTTGGCATTTCTGGTTTTAAACTTGCCTTAGARCTGCATACTAAAGGTGGGACTAAAACAACACAAGTTTTTTTTTTTTTAATCTCTCAACTCAGCAGTGCTTTTTGGTTGTTGGTTTTTCAAAGTGAATTTTCACCCTTAAGACTGGTGTAATAAAACTTATAGGGGAGTCTGAATCACTAAGTGTTGATCCACYTACGCATGCAATTTATCTTGATCAGATTTTATCATTATTGAAGCAAAAAAATCAAGCATTCTGCAATTAGGCTCAATAAATATCAACTGTGYGTGAAAGCTATTAAATAACCTGAGTACAGGAAAAAAGGTGTAGACAAATGATTTACTATAATTTGACCTTCTAATCTCATTTACACCCAAAATCTTTGTCATAAATGTCGATCAGGGGTCATTACTCCTGGATGTTTCTGGGAAAAATGATCTTTGCTGCTGGTTAGTTGGAGGTTATTTAAAGTAGCTTTAAATATAGTCATATGCAGCTTTACTAGTATGCCTGGAGCAAAATACCTTATCATTAYAGTATATAATTATGGAAGCAAGCTCAGCATGTTGCTTTGGACTTTATGTCCTGTCTGTCTCTGTATCATTAGTAGATCTACCTGCTTATTTCACTGGTTGTATTTAAAAATCTATAATTAAAAGCATATGAAAACAAGACAGAGCAACTAATATGGAAAATTAAACATACATTTCTTTATGTATTAAAATGAGGGCCATCTTTAGCTTACTTAAATTAGACAGRTATATGATTCCCAATTACACTGATGGAGATTTTACAATAAAATTACACACAGCTGGAATGATATTCCATTGATTTGGAATTATTATGGGACAACTCTGTAGTTATTTGTTGGATTGTTCTTTCCTACAACCAGCTGCCATTCACAGCTTTCTACACCCATTCAAAATAAAGCTTATTCTGTATGGCTTTGATTTGGAAAATTCTACATTAGTGAGGTTTATGAGGAAAACCTCAAATGTTCAAAGCCAAAGGCTCCATAACCACTTTCCCCCCGCCGTTTTGTCTGATGATAACCAAATCCAAAATTAAGGTGAATTTTAAAATGGAGTTTAATCACTTTGAGGTTCTGGTAAGTGGAGAAAGAAACWAATGAGACTGTCAAGGTAGGATTTTTGCCTGCTTCTGAGCTCCTGATCTTCGCTGGCACAATGTTAGAAAACAGGAAGTGATCTCACGCCTTCAAAGGTGTTTGGATGTGCAAGTTTGGTAGTATACTCATATTTCCTCATGGTTGTAGTTTTCTTTCGTAATCTTCACTGCTTGCCTCCAATTAAGCAGCATGGTCAAATCTAGGTATGCTGTAGTAAATCCCAAAATTTGGTTGTTCCATGGCAAAGAATTGGAGACAGGAGTCTTGTGGAGATCCATTCCACAAGAAAGAGAACGAAGCGTTACAAAGATGGTGCTTCAGTCCTTCCAGCAGCTGTAGGAAGCTGCTGAAAAATAGTGCTTAAATTTAAGAGACAGTACTCTTTGGTAGCACAGGTCAACCTGAAATCATCCAGGTAGAAGAATGGCTGCAGTTTATCCAACTCTGCCCCATGATGCAAGTTCTCTCCAGCCCCCTCAGGGAATTGGATTCTTAGTTCTTAGAAGTGCTCCCAAGGTGGGGTGGAGCACACTTTTCTGGTAGCTCTCTGAGGAAAGAGAATTAATTTGTTGATGTCATCAGTTGGCAYTTTTCACGAGCAATAAATTTCATWGTTGCAGAGKGAGGGAAGGGAGGCCAGGGAGGAARGAGGACTAAGGATGCTCCTTCTAGGTTTGAAASAGTCCTGACATCCTGTATGTGTGTGCCCTAAGAACTACGTGACACCTTCAAGTTACTAAATTTCTGGCACTGCTYCCAAGTATTACTCAGAATATCTTGCCTTGATATCTGAATTAGTGCAATCCTAAATTTAAAGAAAATAAAAAAAGAATTCTGTGTGTGAAAACAGAATATACTCTGTGATTCTGAGGTTCACATTTTTTTTTCTACCAACTTTCCAACAAAAATGTGAGGCTGGGCTGTGGCTGGCTCCGGATCTGCTCTTTGAGAGGGGGATGCTCCAGRTTTGTGACTCTGGGATGTGGCTGGGCAGAGTATCAGCCGTGTTTGTGACAGGAGGAAGCTCCCCCTTTTGGGGACCGCCTTCCAGAATGAGAGGGAGGACAGGAGAGTTGGATTCCCTGGGAGCTGAGGCGTGCAATCACAGTCCCATGCATCAGCTGAGCTGTGATAAATGACCTTGTGCACGCACTTAACCCGTTCCAAAGACAGGTACAAATTGTAATCTCCAAGTTCTTTCATTTTCCACGTCTCTGCTGACATGAAGCAGCTCACTGAGCTGTGGTACCCCAGAATCGCTGTGCCACCAGGGACAAGCCAACGAAATAACTTGCTTGTTATTCATAAAATCATGAGGTCAGCTGAAAAATTATGTGTCTCCTTAAAACAGCCTGTGTGAAGCTTCTGAATTTTCCTCTTTGCTTTTGAATGGCCTTTTTAAAGCTTTCTGTGGAATTCCAAGGACTGGAAAACTGTTTGTTTGTTTGTTTGTTTGTTTGTTTGTTTGWTTGTTTGTTTTAAAATAAAAGATTACATTTTACATAAAGACCACAAAACTTTTTGTGTGAAGAAAAAAAATTCATGAGATCTAGCCCCAGCTCACTATATTACACTTATAACAATATGTGGTGGAGAAAGAAAATCACAAAATTTCAATAGAACGTTTCTTGTCACAGCACTCAACTTTTTACAGAAGTTTACAAAAATTCTCTGTACAGAAAGATCAAAATTTGCGCTAGACTTTTTGGCTCATCTTTTGCCTGGCTTTTTTAAAGTGATGGGATACAACCTGTGGTAGCTTGGCAGTATTACCTGTGCTTGCTGACAAATAAGTAGTGGAATTGGAACATGTTGTGATGTGTTTTGTTTCCAGTACCACCTCTGAGAAACCCCACAACTGCAGTTAATGTTTACTCTTGAACACATAATYTGTGTGAATATATGGTACACATATATTGTACACATACACAATATATGGTTATTTATTAAGAGATGTCTGCACAATTACTGTAAATATTGAGTGTATTTATTCAACCAGTGGATGTCTCAAGTGTACAAAATATGAGAAAGGCTCACTGAATCTTAATTATTCTAATTGCTTCATTTAGATGTAATYTGTGAACTACCTGCCATGCCTTCGAGATATTATATTGTCAGCCTTAAGGCACTGTGAATGTGATAATTGTAAGGGAGTTTTTGTTGATATTTTTGTTTGTGGCCTGCAAACAACTTGAAGAAAGTAATCTTTATTTTTCACCCTCACAGCACACCTTTCCAGATCAATTTGGTGCTGTCTCCTCAAGATGTATGTTATAAGATTGAAGTGCACAATTGATATTTTATCAGTTTGGGAAACATACGTTGCTAGAAAGGAGAAAAAATAGCATATTCTTKCCCTGATAATATTTTGCCAAATAATTTTCATATTGCATCATGCATTTATATATATTTGAGAAAACACTCAGGCAACATATTGCAGGTTTCAGGTGTTCTGCAAGTTTTTAATTGCCAGAATTAGCAGTGTCAACATCATGTAGACATTCCTATTCCCTGTTTGTACCTATGAGGCACACCTATGGAAACAACTCCATAGGTTGTACATCTATGAGGCAAGTTAAGGTTGCTTGCACACCTGTGAACATGGAATTTCCTGTCTTTTTTGAATTTTTGTCATTCCAATCTGAATATTTTAATTGGATATTAATCTTTTATTTTCCATTTAGCAACTTAAATGTTAGCTTTCACATTATTATTATTTATATGAATATTGAACATTAGAGGATTAGAGGTTCCAGTTCTTCTCTATGTAAACTCTAATTAGTTTTCATTGAAGTTTGAAACTTGGAGCTTGAAGACATTCAAATCGAGTAGCTTGTGAGCAATAGCCATGGCAACATTATCTGTGATTAAAAAGAAAGCTCTTATCTTGGGGTGGAAGAAGGGATGAGTCACTGTGATAATATGCTGGTTTCAGGGAGTTGTGGGATCAGCCTGCTCCAACAACTCTGAGGCATTTTCAAGTACATTAAATGCTGCTGGTGCTGCTGCTCTGGCTGCAGGATGCACTTTGCCATCGAATGTTTATGTTCACTTATTGTTTTGGCACATCTCCCTGAAGAGTGCAAGCAGGAACAGGAATGCTCATTATGAACCGTTTATATATCAGTCAAAGTTCCAGAAATTTCCTGGGATGAAGAAAAAGTAAGGGTTTTTTTAGATCAAGAGCTATTTTCATGACTGATCATTCAGGATATCCCAGGGCTATCAGGGAGAGGSAAGATGCCCTTCTCAAAGAAAGGCTTCCAAGATAACGTTCCTGGAAATTTTAAGTGATGAGGAGCCCACTAAGTTTCAATCTCTTTATATTCAGTTTAGGATGTAGTCAAATGTGACCTCTTGAAAGCCCTTCCATCTCCTCTCCTTCTGTTTATGTGAGCACAGATGCATTTTTCTCTTTACCATGTGCATGGATATTTGCCAGCTTATCTAATGGCTCTAACAGTCCACCCATATTCAATGTGCCACAAGCACAGTTTCTTAAAACCAATGTATTATCATGCTGTTCTTATGCTTGCAATGGCAAGTAAAATGATGGCATGAAATTAACATTGATTGAAAATTAGAATAAAACATTCAAAGAGATTCTTCAGGATTTTATAATAATAAAACACAGGTTGAATAATGCAAAATGTTTGTGTATAAAAGTGCTGTCTTTCTGTATGGCTGAATTGTTGATGTATTTAAAAAAGATTCTTATTTGGTTTTTGAGTTTGTTATTATTTTTTCTCCGGGATTTATTGTTTTAAAACATGTACTTTAAGGATGAGACAAAAAATAGTTGTCAGTCTTATTTATTCAGRACCAGAGGCTCTCCATAAATGTTTTATTTGATTCCATTAAGTTGTATAAGAGACCATAACTGTTCAAAAATACAGAAATTACTCATTTTGAAAAGGAGACTGATGATGCAAGTTTTCATATCTTAATATGGCCTCAGCTGCAGMGAGACAAAAGATGAGATGACAGCTTTAATTCATTGGTCACAGTATACTTTATACATTTAAGCCCATCTGGCCACTTGTGTGGAACTTCASTTGGCTGTCTCCATAAAATCTGAAGCAACCCATCTTAACCTTGCACAAATAGGCATGAAATCCATAAACYCAGCAGACACAAAGAGTGTATTAGTGAGAAAAGAATGAGTCTGCCTGGTGAACTTTCTGACTAGGCAGTGCACTTAGGATCACAGAAGATAAAGGGAGCTGAAATATGAAATAAAATTTCCAATAAGGTAGCAGTCAAAGGCGGGGGTGATTTCTCAGCAAAATAGATATTTGACTTCAAGGTCACAAAAACTGGAATCTGGAATCCCTCRCTGGAAGAAGCTGTTATTAATTTAACCATTTCCATTCAAAAAGGGATCCTTTTCCAGAGGAGGTTTTTAGTTTATATATTTTTTTTTGTGATTCCATCTACTGCTTTTATTTGAGTCTCTTATATTTTATTTAGGCTTATTTTGGCATAATGCAAGATGTCATCATTTAAAAAACAATTCTAATCACTGCTTAGTTCATAGGAAAAAGATACTGGTTTTGAGTAAATAGGTTTTGATATCTTATGTAGTTCATATTAATAGAATTAATGACAGCAGTTTTCTCCTTAAAACACTAATCTCTCATTCTGAATTTGATGTCACTACCAATAGTATAAAGCAACAATCTGCTGGATTTATACCGGAATAAAAGTGGGTATTTCAAAGCCCACTGTGGAATGTGTAAAGCAATATCCGCTCTGAGTWGAGGGTTTGAATTCCTGCCCTCGCCCTGTGCAGTAATGAAATTTCCAGCGAGCACTCTCTGTGGTGGTAAAGCATCAGGGAGGCAGTTGGAAACCCTGGTCTCTAACTGGATCTTCTTACTGCTGTTCCTAGAAAGTTCCTGCAAAAGTTCAGTACAGAAAGAGCAGAAAAGACCAATCCTTGAAGGTGTTGTCTGTATTAACAAAAAAAAAAAAATCAGTAGTCTATGGAAAAATTCATGTTCTTTATTTTGATGTGGGATATTTAAGGCTAAACTGGTTTAGAAAAGCACTGCTTGTTCATTACTAATGAGACTCCTTGGCTGTTTTTAGCAATTCATAAATCACTTTTTAGTTATCCTTTAGCTTTTTCATCCATATCTAAGAGGATTGGTTATTTTGTAGTTCTACTTTTCTACATCCTTTTAAATATTCAGTCTTTTTTTTAATTGAGGTCAGAGTGAGAGACTGAGAGACTGCAAACAGTACATTAGACTGTGTAATACAAGATTGAAGTAATCTGTCAGGAGCTTCTAAATTAAAATATCTCCCTCAATACCAGCCTCGTGTGAATGTAGTTTAAATTTGTAACTGTGGTTTTTGGTTCTGAAAGTGAATGTTTAGGGAGCTGRCTTGTACCCAGTTCTTGTTATTGCTGGTGTTTTGTACTAGAGCATTCCTTTTCTTGGTGTGTTCTTTGCTGATCCTCTGAGTTATTTTCTGAAGCTGATTTGGTTTGTTAAAATAAAAGAAAAATTGAAAATAGCAATGTGCAAGTTTGTAATTTATGAGCCTTTCTATTTGCATACCTGGTAGCCTGATTTTAGCACCTTTTGTAARGAAACAAAAGTCAGTGATATTGGAGGTACCTGTCTTGTATAGAAAACAARTAATTTCTATGTAGATGTGTAAAARAGAGATTTTGAAGAGCAGTCTTAAGGATTTTACYTTGAGAAACTGGACTGCAATTATGCCAGCTCTTTTCATGCTGCCTTGTTCACTCCAATTAATTGGCTGTTGCGGGTGTCTCTCTTTTAGATTCTCATGGAAACCCCGTGTCTTCAGAAGATCAAGTCAGTTTAGCCCAGCAGATTTCTGATGTAGTGAAGCAGCCTGCCTTTATTGCTGGGATTGGTGCAGCCTGTTGGATTATCCTGATGGTCTTCAGCATCTGGYTGTATCGGCACAGGAAGAAGCGAAACGGACTCACGAGTACTTACGCTGGTATCAGAAAAGGTGCCCTGTTACCTCTTTCAGTCTGTTGACTGCTGAATGCYTGTTTGCTGCCTATTTTATTTCATTTATCATCAGTCTCTTGTTCTTCTAAGGCTTGAATAAGGAATTATCAGCTTATTTCAGTGCTTTCATGAAGTTTGGGTTGTGAGCCAGYGCAGAGAGCAGCAATATTTACATAGCATGCTAAGTCTGGCTTTAGAGCATAAGTATTAAGCTAAATACCCAGAGTAGCTTTTAATAAAGATACTTCTACAAATGGGAAATGTAAAGATGGATTTAAGGCTGGGAACTTCCCACAGGCCCTTGCTCTCTGGCACTGTGCCATCTGAAGGGGAGCCAGGTGGCTCCTTCTCCCCCTGTTCAGTGCTTTGCCTGCTGCTGGAGGTGCTAACAGTGGTGTACATTGCAGTAACACTTGGGGTGCGTGTTCTTGAACTTCTTCTGTTCTGGGGGAGCGTGGCTGTTTGCAGAAGCACAAAAGTCAGCCTGCTTTCCAAAACTCTTTCCATAAATGCTGTTGTGAGACCCTTGGCTGGACTGAGTTCTGGGGCTATCACATCCTGCATCTGTATTTGGTTAGAGTGGCAGCAGTGGGGCTAACTTAAAGCACTCTGCATTTTCATGTTATTTCATGTTATTGAAATCTTTTACATATCACATTGGCAGTGGTCAAGCAATGCTTTGCAGTGTATTCTCTGACAAACAAAACTAGAATCTGCCTGGAAGATCTTCTGGAATAAAAACTTGACTCCTCCTGATTAAATAATGTCTATGTTAAGCCTGGAAATTAAAGCTGAATTCAATGAGCTACAGTTCATTACATCTCAAAGCAGTACCTTACASGCAGTCGTAGAGTGAGAACCATAAATTTTGGAATGAATCAGAAAATTGGAGATCCAGCTTTTGAAGAACTAGAGGGAGAATATTTGATACTTAGCAATCAGAAGATAGGTCTAGGTTTAAAAGGTGGACACATCTTTGTGTATGAAAGGTGTCACGAAATTCCATTCTTTAGTCCCTTCAAGAATGAATGTGTTATGGGCAAGACCGACAGACAAATCTGACACAAATGGTTCTAAACAACAGCAATGTGTTGCTATGTAGAAGAAGCAGTGCTAAAAATAGCAAATGAGCAAGTTGAAACATGGAAATAAGTCCAGAAGTGTTGCAGAGTTGAGATGTCCTCCATGCTGTTCAGTATTAATGCTCACTGTAGACTCCAGGCACAGTGGTTGCAGTGGAGTTGCAGCCAAGGAAAACGGGCAGAAATTCCACCCTYCTCGATTCTGTTCTGCTGGGATTCCTTAGGTAGGACAGCCCCCCAGGCACTGCTGCCCTGGCCTGTGCTGTTTTGTTTCACTAATAGCATGCTGCCACACTCCTTTCTACAGCTCTATCACACTAACATCGCTCTGCTCTCACCAGTACCTATGATTAAGCAAAAGGCATGCAATTTGTCCTTAAAAATGGTTACTTCAGCGACATCAGCTATTGTTCAAGACAGCTGTGTTTTTCGATATATGTGAAAATAACTTTTGTGTAATTTGGGGAGGGGGGAATCTAAATGAAAGTATGCAGACAAGTAGGGTCTGTATCTCTGGTATCAAGTGTTCTTCAAAGGCAAACCCTATCTTTAGGGAAATATGAATTGCAAAGTAGTTTGGCACTGCAGTTCATCAAGTCATCACTGCAAGTCCAAACTTTCTTCAGTCTTGCATTTATTTATTTTTATATTTAGCTTCAGGCCTGTCATCTGTTAAAATACTTCACTCCTCCCACACATGCACACTGTGCTAGCAATCTTACACACTCAGAAGAGTTTATTAATAGAAGCTCTAAGAATTAAGTCATTCTTTCATGTGGTAGCAATAAGATTTCTTTTAGTAGAACCTCTGTTCCTCAGTTCCTTAAGGAACTAAACTAGGTTTAGTAGTACGTAGCTCACGGAACAGTAACAAAACAGTAGCTTCTGATTTATTTTTTTTTCATGTCCCTGTGATTGCAAATTAATTTTGAGATTCTTGATTCTCTTTGGAATAGCTCGGGTTTAAATGCCTGTTCTATTTTAATGAAAGCTTGTTACTATGGTTCAATTTTCTTTGAATGTTACCAAATTAAACTTGACTATGTGAAAAGGCCTAGCTCAAAGAAAATACAATGGCATTCCTAAGGTGAAGAGCTTTGCTACAAATGCAGGATGAAATGGGCAAATGCTCAATTTTTCTTTCTTTGCTTAGTGTCATATCCCTGGAAATAAATTGGCTTGGTTAAAAAGGGGAATAATCTACACTTATCCTCAGCTATAACAAGACACTCCATACTCCCCACAAACACCAAGGTTATTAAAAATCAGATKAAGTTGTTCTCTTAGCCAGAACCTGTCCTTTCTGTGCTGGCTTTGCTGATCAACTTAAGTCTCCAGGCTATTTTAGTGAACATTTGATTGTTTCTCTTACCTTTTGCTCTCATTAGATCAGAAAGGGAGATGTTAGCCTTGTTCTGCCATCRCTGAGAGGAAAACGATACTGTCTTGTCAACAGGAGGGGGAGCATGTGCTAATAGGAAGAGCAGATGCTAGTGCTGTGTATTTGGATTAGAAACCCTATTGATCCAAAGAGGATTTATAGGAGCTGTGAGGGGGAAGATTGTCAAGCAGTGTCATTGTTCTGTTGTTAACCTTTCCCTCCCAAAGCCAAGGGTTGAAAGGTAGAAAGGTGTTATGTCTAGGAAGATTTTTTTTTTTTGGTGATTATTAAAAAAAGAAAGATAATAACTCTGTGTAACAGTCTCATCTCTGAAAACAAAAATTAATTGCTGCAGTAGATTTTAGTGCCCTTATTACAGCGAGAGTTGGTGCCATTCTTGATTCAGAYGCAGTAAAACAGCAGTTCTCTTTGTTCCTTTTTATGATTATTATTTCCTTACTGAATACTTAAGTGTGCCTATTAGTTCAGTGTAATGAGCATTTACTTGGTGAACTGCAGATAAGATTCAATAGGACCTTGATAAGGCTTTGTTAAGGAATTTGTCATTCTGTATTCTAGAATGATTAACAGTGTGGGGTTTTGTTTGTGCTAGGATTTTCAGAAAAAGAACTTAAAACACCAAACTGAAAGGGATTTGAAAGGCTAAACCACTCCTATTGTGCTCCTGGTCCCCTCAGGAGCACAATAGAATATCAAGCTTTGGGTTTTTTTTTTCCTTTTTCTTTCTTTTTTTTTTTTATTTTTTTTCTTTTCCTCCCCAGCATAGTACCTTCAGAGACAAGCTTCTTTCTGAATTGCAATTTTAGTTTTTATTTTTACATCAATGTGACTGAACTAGTGGATTAGTTATATGTATTTGTTTTATGTTCAGCTGTCTGCTAGATTTATACTAATGTGGTATGTTTCCCTTTCTCTCTTCAGCTTAATAACCAGTTTGTATTTTKTTTTGATTTTTCAGTCCCGTCTTTTACCTTCACACCAACAGGTATATATTTGCACTTTTCCCCCCTCCTTTGTTACTTAAGCATGTGTTTGTGGTACTATTCCTCTTTTTCTGACATAACCAACCAGCCCAGCTGCTCTGAAGGGTTTTTCTAAGCAATGTCATCAGTGACAGGTATCATTATTTGTTCTCTGAGTATTTGCTTTGTGRCTGACAGTGTTTTCTGTTTGTGTGTACCATTCCCTAGCACACCATTCCATGCCAGCATGCCCTTTTGTAGCATGGTCCTGTCAGTTTRTGCACACTGGGCTCTCTTCCTGCATATTTCAAAGGAATAGTGTGGCCTCCCACACCTAACCATGCAAAAGGTGCTTCTGATGGAGGAGGAATGACTTAGCAGAGTCCAGATGCTGATTTGAAAGGGAATCAGTGGGATTATAGTTGGTGAAACATTTGCTCCTTTTCTTTCCTCTGGATCAGCATTAATCCAGTGACCTCGGAGTTGTCTGCTTTGGAAGATACAGAAAATCAAAGTGTTGTAGCAGTTAGATTTCTTTGCTTGTTGCCTTAATCCATATTTCTGTTATGAAATTGTAAAATAATTACCCTCTTCTGATTAAAAAGAGGGGTGYTGTAAATTCAGTGTGGGTTAAAAATCACCTTCTGTTTATTTTTGCTTGGAAATATGGTACAAAATATGGTACAATCTGAGCCATAGCCCACCAAAGTCCGTGAGAGCCTTTCTTTCCAGAAAAACTGACCTTCAGTGGGTCCCACAGCATGAACAGCTCATCCTCTGCAGCAGATAAAAACCCACCAGCATTCTGCATTTATTGTAGCTGCAGCCTGAGTGAACAGGMAGGTTGTTTCTCCCAGCTTCATTCTAAATCCTCTGTTTTCACAAGAGCCCTATGAGATTTGCTGTACGTGGAGTTGCAGCTATGGGTAAAAACCACCTACCCCCTCCTCTGCACATGCAATTTCCCAGGGAATATTAGCTCATGATCAGCACTGTGCTAATTTGGCCCTTGTGCAGCAGCTGAGTTGCATCCTTCAAGCTGGACCACAGAGGAAGCAAACCCCCTCTGCCTGCACTCATCCCCACAGGCTGAGTTGTGCTGGGTATTATCCACGTGCTTTTAATCAAACTGAAGAGWGCCTCCTTTCAGAAGTCATCCTGTTATGTTCAGTGCAGTTGCTTCCTGTTCAGCGGGAGCCAGAGTGGCCCTCAACGTTTCTGAAGGCCTTTGAGTGCCAYGGTGGAGAATAATTCAAGCTCTTCTTATTTTGCTGTTACTTTAATTGGCTAAACAGAGGGCTTCTATTGTAATCTCCATTGTAGCACACTGCTGAAATTCTGCAGAGGTTGGAAGCTGACATCTATTCTCTCCATTGGATTCTTAACATTAAAAGAAAATATCAGGGTTTCGTAAGATATGTCAGAGCTGCAAAATAAATTTTGAAGAATAAATGGGGAAAAACATAAAGCWTATAAAACACTTGAAGGAAAAAAATCCTTTTTTTTCAATCCAGAATCTCAGTCAGGCTTTGACTTTAAATTGAACCGGGCCCTCCTCACTGGCATTACCTACAGTAAAAGACTTACCTGTAGGAATGCATCCTACATTTTAATCCTGTTATTGTAATCGCTGCCAGCATTTATCTCTCTCTTGCAGACTCCCAGTTTGGAGTTCTTCTRAAGAGCAGAATTTGGCTGCTTGTTTTCAGCACATTCCTATCTGGAAAGTGTAGAATCCATCAGCATTTGCAGGGAGGCAGTCTCCTTAACCCTTTGCCAAAGCCAATGCAAAYCTGAAAAATACCTTGCACTGTTTCTTTGTGGATGTTTGCATCCTAAAAGCTAACTCCTTAAACATCTTGCTTCCTGTGAAGGATATGCAATCCATGCCAACAGACAAATGCACGTGGACATCCACTTTGTTAAGGCAGAATATTTCTGAAATGCTAGAAAAATTCCTTCTAATTTAGAAGGTATTCTTTCTGCCAGACTTTTTATTATCAAGATTTATATATATAAGTTTTTGGTTTAGATAGCATAATTTATAAATCMAGTTGTAAAATGTTATAAAATGTGTAGTTTCTGTGGACTTCTAGAGTGTGCTTGTTCCCTGGGTGTATTGCAGTAACATTCAGAAAGAGCATTTGTTTTTGCAGTAGCTTCAGCTGTAATGAGCCATTATTTACTTTGGAAGTAAGGTCTGTTATAGAATCGTGATACCTCTTCAATCTTGCCAAAATAATAAGGCAGAGCAAAGCTTTAACATCCAGCCATTCATGAAATAAATATATGACCTAAATCCTTCCACAGAGTAACTCCACTGAAGTCAGCAGAGTTATGTTAAGAATAAGTTCGACCTGATGTATGGCTTCCTGCTTTCTTAAGTGATACATTTGTGTGTGTGTGTGTGTTCAGAACAGATCAGAAATATAAAACCCTGTTGGGGTTAAGGCCAGCAGTTACCAAGCAGCACAAGTGTTGYGTCTAAACTTGGATTTGAAGCAGTAGCTTGCAGAATGAGGCACGGAATTAATGTATAAACAATGTACAGTTATTGTCTTAGCTAAAATGAAACAAAGGCAAAGTAAATACTGTTATCGAAGGAGTCTTGTATGATTTTTGAATTATTTCCTTCTTTTTATCTTTAACTATTTCAGTAACATATCAGAGAGGAGGAGAGGCCGTAAGCAGTGGAGGCAGGTAATTATATCCTTTATTCTTATAGGTATAMATTGTGTGCAAATAAATTGAAGGATTACAGGAGTTCAATTTTCCTTGTAAGTGATGGCAGAATAATCACTTGCAAAGCTATGTTTTAGTTCATTATTTTAATTTATGCATTTTGGCCATATATTTACTGTTTAGAAGGAGAGTATGTGGTTTGATTTTTTAGGTTGATTCCCAAAACATTGTTTGAAATATTTTCAGCATTSTTAAGCTCTAAAAACTGCATGTCGAAAAACGAGCAGCAGAGGGAGTGCTTTAACTTCAAAACAAAGACCTGGCTTACCTCCTGATTAAGGGAGTAAAAATAATTAAATCKTGGCATTTATGAAGATTAAGAAATATAGCTGCTTCACAAATACTACAGAGAAAGAAAACGTTTATTGGAAAAAATTGTTGAAGACATAAACAGCTTATAAGATGGCATTTTAAGGAAAAAAGCTTTCTGTGAATGCACAAGAGTTAGAGCATTGCTTAAAGGAGCCAGGGCACAGAAGGAGAGGGAAACAGGTTGGTTTTAAATTTACAGCCCCCCGCTCTGCAAACCATTCCAGACTGAAGATTTAACTCAGGCATGTTCGCTGGGTTTATGTTATTACTTAATGAATGGCCTTGGAGAAAACAGTAATTTGCATTGCCCGTGTAGAGGTGAAGTTTTCTTCAGGAAGAAAAATAATGGTTTTAGCAAAAGGCAGGTCAAAGCAGTAGTGCTTTACTAGCACACCATTTTTTTCTCYAGGTTACATTCAAAGATTTGGCATGATGTTGAAAAAAATGCTAAAATSTCAGAGATCAGCTGGGCAACAAAGTCCTGTGACAATTCCTATTCACAAGTGGCATCTTTTGATTCCGAATTTGTCAGACCAAGCAGAAATTTGGTAATTGTAAAGATTATAAAAATTAAACATTCCTGGTCTACTTGAATGCTCTGCAGAGGTGATGCTGTTCAGCTCCTGCTGCAGCTGGACCTGGTATATTAAGAGCAATTGCAGATATCTCTGCCCAGCTCTGTGCTGCTGTGCTGTCAGGGCCATAAAAGTGTGGAGGGAAACCTCTAGAACAGCTGCCATGTGGTTTTTGAATGGATAAATCTGTAAATCACTGGGCTGCTGCCTCTACTCCAGAACAGTGAGAAAATAGGAGAGATATGAGMCCCCTCTTTCCCTGACAGGATTGTTCAAAAAGATACTCAGCTAACATCCTTTGTGTTCTTTGTGCTGCTGTGCTTTTCCACTTTTCCCATAGCACAGGCTGCATGAAGCACACTCACACAGAGGACAGAAATGAGCCCAAAAGTGTCTACATCGTCCACAGTAACTTTGGTACTGCCAGAGAAGCAGTTTCAATTTTACTGTCCTAGTTTTCAGCAACAGTGCCAGAATCTAACAATGTKATTGATTCAAGGTGCAAACATCTATGCTGGTTTTGATCATTTGCATATATGGCATTTACAGCATGTGTGATGTAACTTACTTTGTAGGATATGAAACACAGTTCTGTAATGTAAAAAAAAAAAAGTTATTTTTGCATATGGAACCATCCTCTGATATCCAAGCCTAAGGTTTTCACTTGCTTCCTTTATATTTGCAGTGTTTTGGAAAGGTTTAGCATTTTTGCCAAGTGCAGTTATTTGAGCACGTTAAAGCATTTTTCAGATTTCGAAATGTCACAGTGATGTATTTCAACATAATCCCCACTAGTGTGATGCTGAAAAAAATACCCATTTCTATGGCAATCCCTTTTCTAGACAGGATTTGAGTAATGGCAATTGTGGTGGATTGACTCCAGCCGGCACCACACAGCCCCTTGCTCTGTCCACCCCTGCTTCACACCCAGTCCACTAATTCAGGGAGTCAAGGAATTTGCTGCCATGGTGAAAGATCTTTGGAAATTATTATTATCTCAGATCATCATCAYTCTATGGAGCTGTAATGCAAGCATYKCTTGCCTACAGTTCCACCTWAATGGCTCCARTTAGTGGAATTCTCATCTACTWATATACCTCACACCACATTTCTTACATGACAGCAGGTGTGAATGCAAAGGGAATTTTAGAAACAAAGGATCTTTAACTGCCTGTGATAAAAAATCCAGTCTTTAAAGTGCTGGAACATTCTGAAATGCTTTGTCTCCTCCGAACACCTTGAGGTGTAGGTTCATTGTAAGAGCAGAGTGTTACGAAAAAAGCAGGGAATTTCAAATCAGCTCACCTGCTCATAGGCCTAMACAGCTGTATATTTGTTTCAGTTTTTTTTAAAAACATTCCTTTACTGAATGCATATTGCCTGGTTTGTAAGCCTGACAGCAAGTCAAGCCTCATCACCTCCCATGTTAAATTGTCAGATGACATATGCAGCACAGAAATATATATATATGTACATATATATGTATAGATCTTTTAAATGTCATTCTAAGTCTATGACTTAAGCCTGCAGCACTGACAGACTCTATCCCCCACAAATAACTGCATGCAGCTTGTATTTTCARCTTGCAGTTTAAGAGGATTAGCATATTTTATTCTTGAAGATCATCACATCTAATATTATGGAAAATAGTTCCTTCACTATTTCAAATTGAAAAGTTGCCTGTTAAATCCCATGAGAAGGAGACTGTGTTTACATATATATATATATGACTGTAACTAAAATGATCTRTTTTTTAAAAGCACCTTAGTTAGCAAAGGCAGTTTGAAATTGTGTAGGGATGCTACTTGTGTGGGACTGTAACACAAACTGAAGAGCCACCAAAGATTCTACAGAACATTCACCAGAGAGCCTTTCACACTCATTGCAAAAATTCAGCAACTTGGAAAACAAGGAATGYTGTTCCTTTCTGCTGATGGCAGGAATGCACTTTGTTCCAAAGGCAGCCAGGATGCAGCATTCATGTCTGGATATTTTTCAGGTGGTCCCTATTCCCAATCACCTTAAACTCTTTTTTCAGCTGAGTGCTTCACTCACTACGTGTGTGTCACCCATGTCACCCACTCAGTAGGGTTAGTGGAAGCAGCATTGTCTGAGGGTGAGGAGAATTTGCTCCATGAACAACCAAGAATTTGGGAGTATTTAAATTTGGCTCTCATTCATGCATATCCATCCTGCTTCCATGTCTGGATTTTTTGTTTAACTGRCTTGCCAGTTTCCTTCTTTTTACCTTGATTTCTTTAAAAAGGTGCAAAGGAGCAGAAAAATAAAAATGCAACCTCCTAAGGAAAAAAAAAAATAAACCAAAGTGACATAACATATAGCGTAGTCCAGCGAAATGAACTGAATGCTGTCCTTGACTGTTCACTCCTGAGTGTTTTAGCAAGGAATAGGTTATATAAGGGACTAGAAGCTGCTAAATAATTGAATGTAGCTGTATTTTTCAGTGCTTCTGCCTTTTTATATGTGGTATTATTTTGTACTATCTKACTATTTGGAAGAGTGTAACTGCAATGTGAAAACACTTTTGTTTACTTTTTGAAATGACCGAGCTTTGTTTTTAAAGGCCTGGACTCCTAAACATCAGTGAACCGGCCACTCAGCCGTGGTTGGCAGATACTTGGCCTAACACAGGGAACAATCACAATGACTGCTCCATCAACTGCTGCACCGCTGGCAATGGCAACAGTGATAGCAACCTTACAACGTACAGTCGACCAGGTTAGATATGTTTCTACCTTGCTAAGGAATCTTCTTTACACAGTGTGTGCTTCTAGTACCTGGCAGAGCGTACAGGTTTGTTTGGGTTTGTATTTCCAGTGCTTTTAGACTTTGTATAGTGTCTTCTCTTTGTCATGATGATGCTTTTGGTCTCTTTTTGGATCCTTCCTCGGTYCCCTTTGGACAGTTGTAGTAGGCTTAAGGAGCCCTTGCAAAATTCAATGCTGCCAGAATTCACACTGAAATTATATGTTTCAGCTACTGAGTAGAGCAGATATGGTCATTTTTAGGTTTTTTAGGTTTTAGCTTTTCCTTCTGCTTTGGATGCGATGGGAAGTAAGAAATAAAACATTACTACAGTACTTGTAACAAAGTCAGTCTGGTTTTAGCACACTCAGAACTTCCCTTTGAGTGCCATTCTGTACAGAACTGGATAGCTGAGGTTCTGTTTTGGGTGTGTGAATAAAGAAATCAGCTTTGCACGCTTAAAACAATTACAAAACGTTAAGTGGTAGTTCCTGGGAGCTTGGGCAGGACTCAGAGTTCTGGAAGAAAACCTCATGACTTCCATGGAAGACATTTGGGAAAAAATATCTCAAGAGTGTTAGGTGTTGCACATTTTATTTWAAACAGGCCTTTTGGTTTAGCCCAGTTTGTGTTACTGGTGAGGAGTGAAATGAAGCTTTTCCACTACAAGAATCTCTAGCTGGTTTTGCTAGAGCATTTCCTAGCATTTCAGAGAAGGAGTATGTGAAGTTACACAAGTGCCAAGCAGCATTACCTCCTGTAATTAATATGAAGCCAGCTATAATGGCTGGTAATTCATGGGTGCTGGTAATGGCAATYTATTTCCTGCAGTAATGCTGTCTGACAGTGACCACTGCCAGGTGCTTCAGAGCAAGGTGAGAGATTTGGGCATTGGAGACTTTTATTTCACTCTGGCTGAGGATATCATGTCCACCACTGCCTGTATAAAAAAGTTTGTGATACAGGAATACTTTACTATGAGAAGGACAGATATAGCAAGTTCTGGTAACTGAAACCTGACAAATTCAGAAAAAGAAGAGAAGGCACATTTTTGATGGTTGTAAYCTGTTATAACCTCTTGTATTGAACTGCAGTGGATTCTCCCTCTTTTTGTTTTCATATTAAGCTTGGTTTTGTTGCAAAGCGTTTCCTTCCTTTCAAGCAGACCTTTGGAACTTGTGGGTCAGACAATATGCTCAGAGTGGTCTGTTCTTCCCTGGAAAATCTGGCAGGTATCTTCATTCTGTCATCTGGGTCTGGTTTATGCTCTGAAGCAGCAGCAGTGGATATCCCCTCTACAGTTGTGAATATGCAAAGTAGCTGCATTTTTAATTGCCTTTAAGTATAGCACTCTCTTCCAAGTCTACCGAATGGGAACGGATTGATCCAAAAGTAGATGCCATAAAAAAATCTAACAGGATAAATCTGTTATATGGGTAAACCGGTTTTAAGTACTTGTTATGAGGAATTTTAATGTGTCTGTGTAAAAAAAATTGTGTACTGCCTGTGCTGTATTGATGATATTGCCTTACATACAAATCAGATGTAGCTGCAAATGGARGGAGGTGAAAATAGATGTTATAAGTGGCTCTGTGAGGATGTTGTAGCAAAGCCTGAGGTATCAGGAGTGAAGAATATACTGTATATATAATTGCSCAGTATAATACAATAGACTTGGAAGGGAGGAAAGACTAGGATGGTTTCAGCAGGTGAGAGAAATAAAAACATTTAAACAGCAGAAATCAAGAAGTTGAAGACTGCGAAGCAATAAATAACAGAAGCAATAAATAACACCTCACAGAAGAAAGAAAAATATATCAAACAGTAAAACCTTCAAAAAAAACCCACAGGCTGGGGGGCATGAAATGTGCAGTGATAAGCTCTGTGTGGCATGTTCTGATACTGTTCCTTAGTCACTGAAAGTGTGGATCAGTGGTTTTCTTACTCAAGCATTATTTTATTCTCCTTTCTCAGGTAATATTTCTCTAAAAATATGTATGTATTAGGGAATGTTTTTGAAATTGAACATCCTCTATGTTTGCTAGCTGTTTTATGTAGAGTAATGGTAAAATCTTGAATTGTCTAGTTTTACTTGGCATCTTCTCAGTGTATTCATTGTGGACATAGGTAATGGATTTTAGGTTTTGAATCAAATTCATTAGTATGAATAGCACATATTTTAAAAGAGGGAAAACTATATTCCTCGTGAGTTGTTATGTAATTATTGATGCATTAATCAACTGGAAAATGAGAAATTTTGCTTAAGGATCATTGGATGCTAGATTCACTAAGCCTTCTAACTGCTGACCCACAGCATATTTTACTTCAGTCAGTATTTTCCTGGTGGACTGGATGTGGAGAGGAACAAATATGTGACTCTGCTGTCACAGAGAGGCAAGAGAAGGTGGCAATGCAGGGGCACTGTTTCACACAGTAGTGGCCAGAGCACCAGCACATACCAGTTTACTGACTGCAGTAATTGGTGATCTCAGGATGCAGTGAATGTCAGAAGAATGAATTCATGCTGTCTATCTATATGATATATSTTTAGCATACAGGATAACGTTATTACTGTGGTATTACGTGTTTTGCAATATCCAAAACAACTGAAAATTAGCTAAGATTCCAGATTGCTTTTCTGTCTTTYTGTTTCAAGTTAAAATATAAGATTGTACAAGGAAACAATGATCAAATAAAGACTTGCTACTSGGTACTGAGTTACCTTTTACTTTGTACTGTTTTTCTTTAATTCTCTTATATGTAATAATTTATAAAAACCTATTGTACATCTATTTCTTATCACAAATACAAGTATTTCTAGATACTGTTGAGGTATCTCTACAGATATGAGCTGTTTTATTTAGTTATTCCCACTATTAAGTTTTAATTTTCCTTGCAATGCAAATGGTTTTAATCAAAATTATTAATTGAATATCTATACTGCTATGAGAATAATGTATAAAAATATGGATGTTTGTATGGCCACTGTGGAAATGCCCAACAAGGTAAGTCATCGTAGATACAATTCAGGTCTGAATTTACAGTGAATCTGAACAGTGACCCCTACTTTTGGAGCARTATTGTGTAAGATAAAAAATATTTTGTAATTTATATAAGTGAGTGGCATATCTCTGCCTCAGTTCAGACTCAACTATATGGATTCAAGCCATACAGTTGTGCACTGAGGAAATGTTAGAGGGGGTTTCGTGGAAAGTCTGGTGTAAGCGAACAGAATGACCTTTTCTCTTTTCTCTCCTCTGTGGTTAGCCGATTGTATAGCAAATTACAACAATCAGCTGGACAACAAGCAGACAAACCTGATGTTGCCTGAGTCAACTGTGTATGGGGACGTGGACCTCAGCAACAAAATCAATGAGATGAAAACCTTCAATAGTCCAAATCTAAAGGATGGAAGATTTGTCAGCCAGCCTGGGCAGCCCACTCCTTATGCCACCACCCAGCTCATCCAGTCCAATATCAGCAATAATGTTAACAATGGCAGCGGGGACTCGAATGAGAAACACTGGAAACCCTCTGTYCAGCAAAAGCAAGAGGTTCCACCCATACAGTACAACATTATGGAGCAAAACAAATTAAACAAAGGTGAAGAGCTTTTAGCTTGTTTCTCCTCTTTAGGCATCAGAGGAGTTTTGACCTTCTGGTTCCGGGAGTCTAAAGCTTTCAGGTTCAGCAGTTACAGGCTTCTGTGGTGCTTTTAGGCTTCTGCCTCTTCAGATTTAGAAATACACAGTTAGCAGTGTCAGAAAGTTCATTAGCACCACAATAATCTTCAGATGTTGCATTTATTGTAAAAAATAACAAGCTGTGTCTTTAGAAAAGAGTTAAATAAAATAAATTTCCTATGGATATGAGATTAATTTAAATTTAATAGTARTTAAGGGATTGGTTAGGACAGAGGCCAGATATTTTATTCACGAGCCAGATGCATGGTAGTCACATTATACTCTACCTTAAATTTTAAATAGGTCAATCCACTCTTCCCGGTCGTGGATGGAGACTCATTAAATCTACATGTTCATGTAAACGAATGAAATTTTGCATATCAAACTCTGTAAAATTGTATTGTGTTGTACACTGGGGACACAGATGGAGTGATCCAATTCATTTTAGCCTTGTTCCTAGCAAGCCTTCAGTTCTCATAYTGAGAGGCAATGCTACCACACACAATTTTGGAAACTAAATTCCTGTGYTAGCCTGACTGAAGTCTGTGGATCCAGAAGCTAAAAATAAATTGATTTCAGTGTTAACGGGCAACATCACAATGTGCTTCTGAGGCCTTGAAGGCAAGTTTCTTTAATATACTGTGTGGGAGCTGGAAGAAATAGGTATGTGATTTCTTCTTTCTAGTCCTCCAGGCTACCATGCAACCTCTTTTAATAACCTGATTTGCAAAAGAGTATCCCTAGGAGCTGGACCCATTCTAACTTGGAACTTTTTACATGGATTGTTGTAACTCAAGTGATGGCACAGTGATAAGTGATCCAGTAAAAAGAAACATTTCATTACAGGAATGTTGATTTCTCTGCCGGACCCATCAACTCACAAAGGAGTTCAAAGGGCAATATAAAACGTGACACCTTCCCTTGACATAAACATGCCAAAAGAGAATTCAAGGGGKTTGGCTCCTTACTAGAGGGTGAAAGCTGTATTTTTTGTAATTGTTCTCTTTCATGAACTGTGTATTACGTACCTCTTTGGGAATTWAAACATGTTTGGTTTTTATGTGCTGGAAGATACTGCATCTTTCAAACTGTGTATATTACAGCTGCATATTCTCTAGCATRTTGCAGTGTGGAAAGGCCCCCTTAAAGCATTGTCTGCTGACAGTCATATATACATATTTCAGAGTGCTGATTTACTGTTTATCCTCTYTGTAAACATATGCGGTATGCAGGGCTTCAGCGTGGTCTGTGGAATGCAACTAGGCTGAGAATCTATTACAGAATACACTCTGGTGTGGAATTTATCATTTTGCTCTTTTTCCCATGCTTACATTATCACAAACATTTCTGCAGCAGATGGGGACTGAATTCTTAGTTTTGTTTATTTTTGTTTTGATTTGCTGTTTTATGAGTCGATATTCTGATCTTAGTTTTCTCATTTCCTAAGTCAAAGCCATCTTGCTGCTGATTATACCTACAGCTTTTGTGATGGGAAGGAACCATTTTGATGAGTTACATGCTGTGCTTCATTGTCACTACTTTATGTCCAGCGGTTCTGTTTATGATGCAGGTTTATTTGCTGTATGAAGAGTAACTTATCTCCTTTCTCTCCTCTGTAAATTGTAATGGCTTTTTAACATGAGAGTATTGTTCTGCCAGATGAATGTTTTACTTCTCATGAAACCAGATCTGGTTGCCAAATCTAGACTTAAAAACATTAAGGGCATACCAAGTGCTTTGGAACTGGAGAAGAAAGTTGTGGTAACAGCCATTAGCAAAAAGRCCCTGCCTTTTTAGAACCTGCTTAATCCAGTGTAAATAAAAATATTCTTGGAGCCAGCAGACCTGAAACAAAGACCTCTTCTGTTGTAAATCAAATTCAGTTGGAGCTGCATTGTTGCTCCAGCAGMTCATTCAGCTCTTGTCGTACAGAGCTGACTCCTATGTGGGTTTGTCACCTTTGAAATAAAAAAGTAGCCACTGCAGTCCATTGGTTGCCCTGCCTGCATAAATTAGGCAGAGACCATGGAAAATCAATCAAGGTGACAGTGTATTTGTATGTAAAATGCTCACACAGGTCAGAAAGATAGATAGGTAGATATAAAGCATATTCATTGAGACTTGATTATTGCAGAGGCTTTGTGAAAGCCCAGTGCATAGAATTCCATTTTATGGCWTTTTAGCTGTGGAGCTACCAAGTTCCCATGATTTCCCTTAAGCTTTCAATTAGAGACAAGTTAAAAACATGATTGCAAGATGATTTTTCTTTTCAAAAAATGAATTTGTTTCTTCCTCACTATTTTCAGGASATCTTACTTTGTGTWWMAAAGCAAGTGTATAAAAGTAGCTGTGTTCCTGAAGGGCAGCATTAAACTATCCCATTAAACTTGCAGATTACCGAGTCAATGACAGCATTGCTCCAACTATTCCCTACAACCAGTCCTACGACCAGAACACAGGTGGATCCTACAACAGCTCAGACAGAGGCAGCAGCACATCTGGTGAGTGTCTGCAGTGCTTTTCAAGCCTTGGGCTTCGTGGTGTTTGGATTCTGTGGCTGTGATTAGCAATATTACTGAGTTYAGAGAAGGAGTGATGGGGAGGAATCCACTGACAGTGGTACAGCACAGGGATGTTAAACAGCACAARAAACTGTCCCAATGGGTACCTACATTTCTGTTGCATCTTTATGATTGCTTAATGTCAGCTAAACGTCAGTTCTGATTTTCCAAAATTGTGAAAGTCATGTAATCAAATAAAAGTTGGATTTCCTAATGCTAATGGCCTGCTGGTTAACATCATGTTTTCCAGATGGGCAAGCCACAGAAATTTATTTCCAACTGTCACCAAAAAAAGTGGGTTTTAATTTATGTGTTACCTTCCTAGTACTTTAGAGACCTTTTTTCCAATTCTCTTGGGCCTGCTTACCCAATTCATGAACCAGCCCAAGATATCGCAGCAGTTGAGTGATACCCAACAGAGCTGCTTTAAGAAGTTTCTCATTTTCTAAATTAAACCCATGTATTTTATTGAGTAAAAAAACATGCAGCATACATAAAATTTTTATAGCTCTTAGTCACTATATGTCAAAATTATTCTTGTACATAATTTAGATGTAGATGGTAGATAATAAAATTTTGTTTCTCATTGGCATCTCCTGTCCAACAAAATAAAAATTCTTCGTAAAAATCTTGAAACAAAACAGCTTTTTGTGTTGACCAGAGCACTAAAATTGCTCTCTGTACTTTGGGACCACAGAATGTGTTTTTATGCGAAAGTTATGCTTTATCATTGTAGTATAACATTTTCACTTTCAGGTTTGATTCCTGGCAGAGGTATATGATCTAAGCCTAGGCTTGGTTGGGGGCTTTACTGTAAGTCTGGTATTTTGGCTGTGTTTATTTGCATCAAACCAGTTACAGGGTGAATTATGGTCACAGCCATGAGTGCTCTGAACTTTACTAATCAAGATGAAGATTTCTCCCATTCTGTTGTGCTGTTGCCTTTGATAGTCCAGTTACCTGAATCCCAGCCTGTGCTTTGGGTTCTGACCGAGCACAGCAGAGACATAAAAATGTTGATGAGCCTTGCTGTGCCTCTGAGTGACCTGAATTCCCAGTGGCTGGGGTGAGATAAGCCCAGCTCCCAATTCTCCCAGCTGCTCAGCAGTGTTGTATGAGCCTTTTACTCATTCCTAGGGCTGTGTGATCAGGATGTGGTGCTTAGACTGCGTTCAGTGCCATTAAGACTTGAAATTCAGCATGAAACATYTCAGGGGTATGAACCCATGCAAATTAAAAATGAGGGGAGGTGTTCTCCATGCTGGTGCCTAATGGGRTTGTTCATGACTCTTAAAAATTGATAGTCCTGTGCCAAGGACTCCAGCAGGAATGAAGCAAGGTGACCAAATTTATAAATTAATTGTGTTGAACCTAGCATATATCATGGTGCATAGGGCAGAGATTGCAGGTGATGGTCTCGATGGGGTAGTCAAAGTCTTCCTTGCCATACTGAGATACCAGAAAAATAATTGTGCATAGCTAAAATATGTATGTGGCAGCTAATGTGGGACAGTAATAAACAGAACTACTGTCTGTAAGAGTGGAAACTCTGAGACAGCAGAAGTGAAAAAAACAAGCTTCCTAAATCTCACTGCAACATATTATTTAATCACGTGTATAACGTTTTAGTATGATAATATAAAATCATGCCTCAGTTTAAGAGAGAAATGTGAAGGATTCTAAAACGTACTGAAAACCACAATAACTTGGAGTAACAACAGGAAAGAAGGATTGAAACAGTAGTCRTGCCAGTTCTTGTCAAGCCACGTCGAAACTTAAAGTTTGAGACCACCTGAATAATTGGTCATATTCAAAGTTATTTGAACTGCTGAAGCTGGATTGTTTTATTATGAACTGTAATTTTCTAGTATTAGTAGTTGAAAACATTTGTGAAATACTTCATCGATCTTTATAGGTTTTTTTTCTGTTATTTTTGTTCTTCCAGCAATTATTTTTAACTGCACCTGCCATTTAGACTAAAAGTAGTAATTTCATTGTGCCTCAAATGTTTCAGTGGACAAGTACAAATTACCTATATTCAGTGACTTAATGCAACAGTAGAACTTCAATAGATCATATCTGTATCATATTGTATTTTGGGTTCAGGCAATTAAATAGGATAAAGGCACTTAAGAAAGTATGTCTACAGCTCATTTGTTTTAGATTATAATCTTTAATGTAATTAACAGAAGTAGGAAGCTCACCCTAATGACATTGCTTGTGAAATCAATTTAAGGTTTTATTGCACTTTTGACTGTTTATTTWAAAAAGTAAGTTCTGTATCCCATGTGGTTTTTTTTCCATTCTATGTAGTTTCTGGTTAAATTCAACCACTTAAAATGTAGATTAATTCTAGGAAGAAGCTACAAGTACAAACTGATGTAAAAAGGAGGAATGCCAATTTGCTCCAAACTGAGCAAAACAGTAAATTCTCAAGGAATGCAAGAGCATTTGGGAGTGACTACAGTTATTTTGGTTTTCATAGSTAGTGCTGAGGAGAGGCTTAAAATCCTTGCAAATATTTTTTAAAGTATTGCTGCTTTTTATTCACAGGGAGTCAAGGGCACAAGAAGGGTGCTCGGACCCCAAAGGCTCCCAAGCAGGCTGGCATGAACTGGGCAGATCTTCTTCCACCCCCTCCAGCACATCCACCTCCCCACAGCAATAGTGAAGATTACAGCCTCTCGGTGGATGAAAGGTAAGATGAAGACATCATCCATCTCCCACGTTAATCACTAGTTAATTGAAGTGTAATTTGCCCTACAAGCTGGCAGAGTGAGACCTTCCTTCAGCACCATTCTGGCGCTGCTGTTGAGCTGTAGTGTGGCAATTTATAGAGCACCTCCTGACCATGGTGTGCATCCTCTCAGCACATCCTTACTGAGCTGTTCTCAAGAGCACAGAGAACAGCRGTTTGTTTCTGGGCTGTTAATACATGTATCAGATATGCTAATTACACAGTGCAAATTTAAGTCCTTATTTTCTTAAAAAATTAATTTTAGCTATGACCAAGAAATTCCTTGTCCTGTGCCACCTGCAAGGATGTATCTGCAGCAGGATGAGCTAGAGGAAGAGGAAGAAGATGAGCGAGGTCCTACTCCACCTGTCCGAGGAGCAGCTTCCTCTCCAGCCGCTGTCTCCTATAGCCATCAGTCAACTGCCACTCTCACCCCCTCTCCCCAGGAAGAACTCCAGCCCATGTTACAGGACTGTCAGGAGGATCTGGGACACACACAACACCAACCTGACCGGAGGTGTGTGAATGCAAATGTAGCGAGAGAGATGTGATAACAGTCATCTGAGCCCTGCTGAAAATTCCTGTTGCATTTAGTGAGGCCAACGATTTCCCCATTATTCTGTTACTRTTTAACTTCTAATCCAGGATGCTAGAACTATTTTAACCTAAGAAATAGGTAATTAAGTTGCTTTATTATTGCACATGGGAAGAAATGCAGTATATCACTTTAGGGTACGTGTGATGCTGACATAAGTTAAATTCACAGTCGTCAGGTTATTAAAGTGGTATCGTTAGCACAGCTTACCATATAATTACAGTTCCATTGTTTCCAATAGATTTACTGCATTATTACCATAAAATAGCATGCATTATTTCACAGTAACTGTGCAATTAACTTGTCACCAATATGTATGAATATATATAAATATATAATTTATATAACCTATAGATTTTCCTCCTCTCGTAAATCCTAATACAGGAAATTACTGCTTGCAAAATTTCCTTAACATTTCTATCTACCCTTATTTAAAAGTATGACCAGCATTAATAAAGATAGATACTTGCTACAGGGAAATTTTGTTTCTGCTCTGAGTTGCTTTTACAACTATTTTGCATATACACTCTCATAGCTTCTCTCCCATAAAACGGTGAATTCTGAGTGAGACCTTTTATGTATGAGGCTTACTTCTCTTGGCTTTTGTTAAGAAGGCACAGCTTTTCCATCCCAAATTATGGGCTTTTATTATTGTTTCCTCCAGTGGTCTGCACATATTGTTTATTGCCATAAATACATAAAGTTACCTGCAGTGTTCCATGTAGAATTTCTATTTTTAGCAAAATGCAAGCCTATTCTAATGACATTTATTTGATCTTTCTGAGTAGACTGTAGAACTCTGATTTTATCAACACAACTTACTGGATATTTATGGATGTATTTTCCAGAATGTTTTTTTAAAACTTAGTTGATCTTTATGGTTCCCATTTTTTAAGTAGGCAGCAGTTATTCATGTTTTGTTTTATTTTTAATGGGCCTATATCTGCTTTTACTTTAGCTCCCCACTACTTGACCTGAYTTGGTTTGTTTCCTTTTCTCTTTATGGTAACACTTGTGCTGTGTATCTTTTCCTCTTCTTCTATCTTCCTGAGTCTTTAAAATTACTCTTTTTATTAGTAGATAGCTAATTTCCTGTAATTTCCRTTGGCCCTGCTATGTTGGTCCACAGAAGTGGACAGAAGAATTAATCACTTAAATTTCCTGGGTTACTGGAGAGGYTGAACTAGCTGGGCACAAATGGAAAAAGGAGAAGCTGAGGGGCCAGTAGTCATGAGTGACTTTCCAGAATCTCTGGTGATTTTCTGGAGATCAGGATACGTGTCYTGACTTACAGAATGGAGCAGACACAGAAGCAGATGTGTACAAGCAGCAGCCTGGAAAGCAGAAAGCTTGCTCAACACAAAGATTATGGCTGTCACCATCAACACCATCAAAAAATAGTGGCAGAAGCAGCTGGAAGGGTGTTCATACAACTTYTTTTGTACACTGAAAAAAATTAAATGTATATTTATTTTGTTCCTCCAACAGTGTTTAAGTCTAGCTTTGCTGAAAGTCTTAAAATTTGTTAGTGATTTAATTTGTCTTTTCCTCCTTCCTTTTCAAACGTTTCTTTTCTTTTTGCTGCATCCATCTCATCAGTTTTAAAATATTAAGGCAATTCTATTTGCTGGATTTTTAAGGTGTGGCTGACTGCCTGTTCGATCTGCTGGTGTTGATATGACCCAGGGCTGCTGTTTAGGAATTGGGTGTACTGTGCTCAGCAGCTGTAACCCATTCAGGAATGGGGAGTTCTGTTTGGAATGTGGCTGACAATACTTCTAAACTAAGAATACATTCCAAGCGGTGCCTTTCCATGTTTTTGGGGTGTTTTGTAACTGGTGGGTTTATAATGAAAATAATGCCTAAAATACTGCTTGTCATACTTTTTTATTAGCTTTATTGATAGTTCTGCTGAATATTGTCTCAGTTTCTCGTTAGAACCAGGCATCTAGAATTGGATTCTGGTGGTGATGGTATACTGTAATATTTCTCTGTCTGGTGATCTTGCTGGAAGTACAGCAAACTGAAATAGAAACCTCTGCTCGGATAGAGTCAACAAGGAGAGAAAAAAACTAAAGATTTAGTGGGATAGCTGGTGATATCAGCGTTAAAGCCAGAGCTGAAATAGGAGACAACGTCACTGTTAAAGCGAAAACCTGCATCAGATAAAGGGAAAGAAGTATTGTTCATTCTGTGTGCCCGTGAACCAGCTGCTCTCAATTGGCCTATCCGTAAAGGTTGGCAGCCCAACTACATTTTTAAGAGCCCTGACATATTTTGTAACCGGTTTCCTTCTTCTCATACCAAATCCTAGAGAATAGGCAAATATATCACAAGGACAATTGTCACAAGAGCTTTAAATTAAGGCAGTAAAACTTTATTGGGCAAGGTCTCTAGTCAAAGCAGGTACAGATTGCAGGCAGCAGCAGCTTCTGGCATTTGGGGGTGCTGTTATAAAATGATTATTGGATATTTAGCCCTAACTGTTCTTCATTCTGTTTAGTACTWAATACACCAAATGAAAAACAGTGGCCTGATGATGTAGGCCAGGGAGGATCCAGCTTGCTCTTGCCATAGAGTATTAGGATTTTCCTTACTAATAATGTCTTTCCAAAATTAATATGTATTCCCATTTRTTAAAATTTTAAGAAACCAAATTGCTTGTCCTCTGCACAAGAGACAATTTAACTGTGAGAGCCACAAAATTAACAAAGGAAAATTACCCTGAAATTTTTTCAAAGCAGACTGCAGTAGAAACGCCTGGTAAGCAAAGCCAACACGAGAACCATTACTGCAGAAAGGAAGTTTTCTTGCCAGACAAGTGTCAATTAAAGAGCAGATATGTTGGTCCTGTGAAGAGCTGTTGACAATGTTGCTGCCTGGAACTTCTGAGTGAAGTATTAACTAAACTTGAACACTGGTCTGATATTTAATGCTAYTAAATCTAATACTTTGCCTTTTTAAGCTGGAGACATCATTACTGACAAATTAAGATCAAAATAAGTTAACCTCTACATCTGTATGCATGTTAATATCCCTAAGGCCTAGAACTAACCTTGTGGTARAAAATTCTTTCATTTCATCACCTTGATCAATTTTAAAAATACTGAAATTACAATCTGTCTTTTCATATCTTCTGAATCACTGGGATGGGTGGAGGGAAGATAATGTTTAATTATAGATTAATATATAATATTAAGATTATATAAGATAATAGAGCAATCCATTTGGATACATGCATCTATAGTTGGCATCAATAGTTTCAAGCTATATATTTACAGATACTTATTTTGCTTATACTCTAAATGCAGCACAAATAATGTTTTTAATAGTCACATGATCTCTAACTAGCTCTTTGCTTAGCTCTACATGTTTTATTTAGGGAAAATGAACAGCTTTATCATAAAAGTCAGTGATAAAGGAACCATATTAAAAATCAGATTCTTCGTGATAGATTTCAAACTGTATAGCTGTCAGTTCTGATTTACAGCAAAAATATAAACTAAAAAAACGAATCTGATCATTTCAGATACAAATTWGGTTGATTTAAAAAGGCAAGCCAAGCTTGCTGGGAAATAAAACGAGTGTATTCATCAGTCTGYTGTTGCCTCTGACTTTGTAATGGGATGTCAATTCTTCTCACCCTTGTATTTTTATGCAGACGTCAGCCTGTGAGCCCTCCACCCCCTCCGAGGCCCATCTCCCCACCACACACCTACGGATACATCTCAGGGCCCTTGGTCTCGGACATGGATACCGACGCCCCGGAAGAGGAGGAGGACGAGGCGGACATGGAGGTGGCCAAGATGCAGAACAGGCGGCTCCTTTTGCGTGGCCTGGAGCAGACCCCTGCCTCCAGYGTTGGGGATTTGGAGAGCTCTGTGACAGGCTCCATGATCAATGGCTGGGGCTCGGCCTCTGAAGAGGACAACATCTCCAGCGGGCGCTCCAGCGTCAGCTCCTCCGACGGATCGTTCTTCACCGACGCGGATTTTGCACAGGCTGTGGCAGCGGCTGCGGAATACGCTGGGCTCAAAGTGGCCAGACGGCAAATGCACGAGGCAGCGGGAGGTGAGCTGTCCTCAGCTTCTTGGGGGAGTTAAAAAGGTGGCCATTGTGGAATGAATCTACCCACAGATGCTTCCTGAACTCCTGTTCTTAGGATGTTTASAAATTTAAGTCAGGAAGAGCCAGGAAAGGAGTTTTGGTGGAACAGTTCAAATAAATGGCTGCTCTTCACTGATTTTCATAAGTAGTTCTGAGTTCTTTGTTCTCGTAGATCATGGACAAACATGAACACTGCTGGTGGATTTACCCTCAGCACTGAATGCGAGAGAGGAAAAAAAAAAAAAAAGGATTACAGAATTCTATCTTTTCACAGTATAAGGCTCCCAGTGTTTTCCGTTCCTCTACAAGTGAAGATTTAATCCTTCTCTGTTGAAATGTCTGAATAAATAGTAAACCTTTCAAGTCCTATTTTACCTGGATTTGCAAAAAATTTTCTTTTATTTTGAGGAATTCAGGCTTTCACAGGATTCTGTGGTGCTGTGATTCTTTTACTGTTGTATTATTGGGATGAACTGGCTTTGTGTTAGTTTCATATTTTGACAACTGTTATGAGTTGTGTTGTAGATTATAGATCATGCATATGCAGCAGGGCCTTATGCATGTGTTTATTTTTTCCTTTTTCTTGAATCACCATTGGACATATGAAACGTGATATTTTAAATATTTCATTTTTTTACAACATACTGGATACCAGTAGGACTGGATATAGACAGTTAATCAGTAACCTGACTAGTCCGAATGGATATTGTTATAGTTCAGCTAAGACATAAGAATACGGCAGGCTGGGATGCAGATTTCAGGCAGATCCATGAATGTTTTGACAGTCAGTCCTATAAAACTGCCAGACCTGGAGAGGAGGTACTCTGTCGCAACTGTGTCCATCCTGACTCCACAGATTTTCAACCTTCCTCCCATTTCTGACATCCTCTCCCAGTTAACAGTCCTTTGTTTCATTTCAACACAGCTGTTCATCATGAAGAGAGAGAGGGGAGGTAATTTAGTAATTCTGGATGAAATCCTGACCGATTGAAGTAGGTGGCAAAACTCCCATTCATACCCACAGGGCCAGGATTTTGTCCATTTTGTTCATTTAAATTCCTATAAATATGTGTAGAAGCTTACATATTTAGAAAAGGTCTTTTTACATCCAGTTGCTAATATTTTTGCAACARTTAAGTTCATGTTATGCAGTGATTGTGATACATTGATATTACTTATGCCCGACTGCATGTCCTTAAAATGTGACACTTATTATCTGCAAATAATCTGTGATAAAATGCCAGTCATCCAGCCTCGATGCATTCCTGAAAATTCACTCAAAGTGGCAGAGGGGACTTCTGTACCTGAGACCTGCTGATGACCTGCTCTGCTTTATAGCAGGGATGACCTCATGTGGCCTGAGCTGGGAGAGGGGAAACCTTCTGCTCTTTTCAGAAAGGTTCTGCTCCTTTCAGAAACTGGGTGGGAATCCTGCTGTGCCTGCCTCCTGATGGATTTCGTGCTCCTGGGGCAGTAGGTACCAGCTACCAAGCAGCTGGGTAATTCCTGTGCAACCAAGCCAGCCTGCCTAATGATAGGATAGCAAATGCTGTGATTTAATGCTCATTCTAAAAATGGATGAGCTTTACTATTGTTCCAGCTGTGTAAGTTCAGGTTTTGTATGGCCAGAGCATTCTGATGTGAAAAGGGAAAGAATGCAAGGTTTTATTTTAGATAGGAAAAATAATTGCTATTGTTCTCTAACCATTTCCAGGCCGTAGACATTTTCATGCATCACACTGTCCCAGACCCACCAGCCCTGTCTCTACTGACAGCAACATGAGTGCTGTTGTAATACAGAAGGTCCGACCTGCCAAAAAGCAGAAACACCAGCCAGGACATCTGCGCAGAGAAGTCTACACAGATGGTGAGTCCACTGAAACGGGTGAGAGCCTCAGTGAACCTTTCTAAATGCGCATTCAGGGCGTGTGTGTGAAATTTTTCCGCAGAGATAACATTGTGCTTCAGAATTCGGTGATTTGTGTTTCCTGTTGCTAAACACTCTGAACAGTTTAATCATTTTGAATGCCAGGATTTCTTAATACTGTACATTGATGCTCCCACTCCAGAGCCCTGCACCTGTTTTCTATAGTGTCCTAATTGGCTAATTACTGTCATTATTTAAAAGCCCAGATAGCTTAAATAGTACAGTCATTGAGAAAAATGTGTGGTTAGGATTAAAACCTTCGTTCACGTGACTGACTATTAAAACCTTCAGAATGTGTCTTTCCCTGGGAAAAAAAAAAACAAAACAAAACAAAACMGTTCACCATTCAAATGGTGGACAGCACAAATCAGTGAATTGTAATCCTGACTGCAGCTTTGTTGTGAGCAGCTACTGTGTGAGGGAAAGCAAAATCTAATCATCTTCCCTCATGCCTTCACACACAATATCAACTCTTGCTGAAAAGGTAGTCCTTGTATTCTCTTGGGGGTGTGGGATGATAATGCAAACATTGTGATGTTGTCTAGAGAGAGCCTTTAATGAAAATGCCTCAGGTGGTGCAGCTTTTATTAAAGCACTGCCTTCCAGTTGTATGAAACAATCCRTGGGCTTTGTTGGAAATTCATGTAAGATAAATTCCCCAAGACTTAACCCATCTTGTCAAGTTTGCTGAATTTGCTAACAGGAGGGAGACGTGGGGGAAGGGGAGGGGAGGGAAGAGAAAAGGAAAGAAGGGCAGAGCTCCCCACCTCCTGCTCCTCTGCAACAACAATCTGATTAGGACTTTCATTACCAGTCTGAAATTTTTCAAAGAGGGGCATCATTTGCCATTATCATATGAAAGCCTAATATTATAGATCCTTATCCAGGGTTACAAGAAGGGAGTTTTGAACCACTTCTCCTTGTGATTCCTGCCACTTGACGAAAAAAATTAATACRAAGCTCAAAGCAGGATGAGCAGAAGTAATTTAGCAATGAGTGGTTGTCCRTGCTATTATCTGTAGTTTATCCCGAGTATTTTCTCTCAGTAGCATCTCTTTGATATTAGACTGAGCTAAATGCTGGCATGACACGGTGCACCTGGGCCTCTTGGCTTGTGCCCAGCCCCTTCTGTCAGCCAAACTGAGCYGTTGGAATATTATCTGATTTCAAGAGCTTATTACAGTGGGTTTGTGCGTGTTTGCTTCTGTGAAAGGACAACACAAGGTGTAAATCCCAAAACTGTGCCTGAAACATTACATTTATGAGACTCTTGTAATGGTGTTTCGCAGGATTTTATTGACATTTATCAGCTTCTGTTCTCTTAAAGAGAATGCTCTTAACTGAATAATTGGCAGAGCATCGAGCCTCAATACAAATACAATAGCTAGGACATCAGAAATAAATTTAAAATAAAGGAGTTTTATGTGGCCATTTGCTTCTAACAGAGGGATAAATAAGAGATGGGCCTGTATTTGATGACAGGTTTTTGTGAAAGTAGTTACACAGAGCTAAATCATAGGGCCCTTGTCATTAGATATTGCAATATAGATTTGACAATCATGATCAATATTTGTTTTGTGTTATGTAGCACCTGCTTACTTCAGCATATTTTCTAATTAGGTAAGAATTTCCACTAACCTCTTTATAGTGCAATACAGTGTGGTCATTCAGGGAATAGCAAATTACGGCTTTAATCTCACCAGATCTAATAAAATCCAGTTCAAAGGTTGAAGGACTTTCTTGGTTTTGATGGGTTTTTTTTGGTTATTATTTTTTTCCTCTCAGTCTATTTGCATGAGCATATTTGGAACCTTCTTGCAGACTCTTAACCATTCATTTTAATAGCCACATCTAGTACATTGTGACCCTTTGGAATTAGCTATAAAACAGCATCTACTAATTGTTTTTCTTAGGTGGAAAAAGCAATAGGGATGTATGAAAGAAACATTTAAGCACAATTGACCTTTCTGAGATATACTTAGGTTTTTATACTGGCTTGATGTCACACAATTACTTATCATTTTTATAAAGGATTGCCTGATGCAGAGTTGCTTTATTTCCTCACAATGAATGAACCTACGTGTGTTTGTAATAGTGGGGGGGTGGGGAAAGTAGATATTCTGAATTCGGTAATTTACTGGTGGTTAGAAGCATTCAATAAACACTAAAATGAGAAAAATGCGTTCCTTCATTACTTTCTCAGCCTTTAAAATGGAATGTTTTTTGCACATAAAGAATTTTCTACTGTTCCCAAATTCCCTGAATTAGTACCTTGTAACACTTCTATGAAATACGAGTTTAATGAAGAATTTAGGTGATTAGTTGACAGGAAGCCTATATAAATAAATATTTTTGTCAGTAGTTGAAAATGATAGGAGTATTATCAACAGCAAAATATTTAAGTCTTGAAAAATTCTCTATTTTCTTCATGCAGACAAATTTGTGAAAGACGTTCRTCTTTTTGAAAGTGTGTTTGTTACTATTGTAGCAATAAAAGCTGTGCTACAGCCTATTTTTAAATAAAGGAGAGTGCTGTCTGGTCTCCTCTGCATTATCCAAGTAGTAACAATTTTGTATTTTCTGTGAGCATTAGTTCAAGTCAGTTGCTACTTTATGTGGAATGGGATTTCTGCTCACTTGTTTTGTTCCTTGACAGTCATCCAGGCAGTGAAATGTTCTTCATATTTGTTGCTAAAAATCTTTGCTCAGTAGGTGGTAAGGATTAAAATGTATGAATTTTTAATTGCTCTTCATCTAGCCTTTTAAGAGAGTTTACCAGGAATGCATTACAAGAACCAACTAGCAGATGTACCCTCTTTCTCAACCTTGTCTGACCTACTTACATATTTAATTTAGAAAACCAAACTTTAAAAGAATACGTTTGTCTTTTCTAAAAATATATATGTGAGAGTCTCTTCTGAGCTGTCTTGAATTGATTTATCAGTCGTTACAAGCCCTCAGAATTGTAAGCATTTAGATAAAAAGGATAAAAGTACTTTGCCATTGTTCCGATTCAGCAGGTCTTTCAGCAGAAATTGTGCCATTGACAGTTCACGTGAGATTTTAAATCTTGATTCTTCTTTAAATCTCTTAAGTGACAAAAAAATATTGCACAGTTTTGCAACTAACCGGCTGAGGCTGTAACTGAGTTATTTAGCTGTGTTATCAATGACATGATGTGAGGGCAGCTGAATTTCTCACAAAAGGCAATTGAACATCTGCCAAATATTCCTCGAATTTACGCTTGGAAATGTGAAGCCTTTGTGCATGCCAACACCATTTGTACTCTTGTCTGCCTCTGCCTGTGCAGGACAAAAAAAATCTACTGCGTRTGAAGCAACTGTTAGCAAGGTAGAAAATAAATAGGAATGCACTTCTTCCCTCTGCTAAAAATCAGCTAGATACTGAATTATAATAATTTGTATATGCTTGCCCTCTTCTCATTCCTTACTTCTGGGTCCATTGTTGATATTTTGTAAATACTGATTTCGTTACTTGAGGGAGGTTTTGTGGARTGAAAATTGTTTTGATCATTATGCAAATGTACAGAAAAGGAAAAAAACCCAAAACCAACCCCCTGCTTTTATATATCACTTTGGGTTTTGCTGTATCAGTTTGTTCATCCAATTATGATGTGCAGTGTGAGCCATGTTTCTTGAGAAACAAAGCATGAAAACAACCTCAGTACATGAATAATAGCTCAGATTATCATGTGTCTGAGAATCCTAAATGCTGTCTAAGTTTTTTTAAGTCAGGAACAATCTTGAGTTTTGCATGCCTGTATGAATATGCAATAGAAAAAGAGAATTACCTTGTATCTTAGAGAATGATAGAATGGCCATGGTTGGAATGGATTTCAGAGTTTATCTGACCTCCCACCAGGACCATGTTGTTCAGAGCCCCATCCTGCCTTATCTTGGACATTTCCAGTGATCTTCAGTATTGCATCAAATCTATAATTGCTGTTTTCTTCAGGATGTGACTGAAAGATCTGCAGCCTGATAGAGTTTAAAAGAGAGTGTTGCCTAATGAGGCCCAATTTCCTAATTAGTCACTACTTACAATTCATCTTTTTAGGCTTATTTGTGGTTTCTCCACTTTAGTGTCAAACTAACTTTGATTGTTTTTCCTCAGTACTGTTTTGATTATCCCATGGTTCCAGTATGTGTTCTCATTTAGAAAATTATCATGTCTCCTTTCAAAGGACACATTTGGAAGGYTGCTCCTGTGGGCTGTGCTATGAAATGGCATCCACTAATTGTTTGAGTTACGTGGGAAGCAGGATAACAGTAATACATAGACATGGGTGAAACGTGAGCACAGCTGACCTTAAACAAATACTTYTGAGTTCTCTCTATTGGTTTGATGTTGCTTTGTGATTCATTTTTTATTCGTTACAATGGAARCTTCCATTTTGCTTAAATAAGAAGTGTGCCAGTTTGTACTCGAGGAGGCAGATTGAATCTGGATTTTCTCTGTGATCTGAGCTGCTAAAATAAATACCACAGGGGTGTAATAGTGTTGACCTCTGAAAAGGATTTTTTTTTCCTCTGTAAAAGATTCTTCTCAGAGAGAAGTACTGTGTTATAATGAAGATTTTTATAGTTTCCCTGCAGGTTGCAAAAACATTCTTGACAGAGAATATCACTTTTCTTTCATTGTTACTGTACCGAAGAGCTGCTGCTGCTTTATGAAACTTTAAATCACTTAAGATCATCTGGTTGTGGATATTTGTGATCCAGAAATCCAAATTGCTTCTACAGGTCTAGGCAGCCCAGTGAAAGGAGTTTGGTTTGGTCTTTGGTGGCAGGACCTCACAAGGCATTTTTAGAAGTAGTCTGAGTTCTTCTCTGGTGGCTGGAATTACAGACTTTCACTCAAAGGCTGTTTACTGAGCAGAGGTTACCTCTCTAAACCACTTTTAAACAGCTACAGATAACAAAGGAATGCAACACAACTGATCCTGTGCTTTCCTGCCAAAATATGTTGTAAGGCTTGAGTGCTGTGACCACTTCACTGGGGAGCCTGTTCCAGTGTCCAGCCACTCTGGGTGAAGAACGTTTTCCTGATATCCAAACTAAACCTCCCCTTCATTTTGATTCTTAGTGAAACTTAGATTCACTAACAAAACTTCATTTTGATTCTTAGCCACTTAGTGAAACTTACAGACAGTTTACATTATACCTTCTTAGGTTTCGAAATGAGTCTTTTTCTTAAAAGATACCTGCAAATAGTGAGTGTTAAGTGGATACTTAAAATTAAATCTCAGTATTCAGTTGCTCACCTTTAGCTGCTCTCCAAAACTGATATTCCCCAAATTCCTGAAGTTCAACCAACAAACTACCCTGATGGGTTTTTTATTTGTTTGTTTGTTGGTTGGGSTTGTTTTTCACCAAGACAGTGGAGTTATTGCAGCAGGTTGTCATTTCCCTGAAGTGTGTCCAGCCTTATGAAACATCCTTTTTTGACATCTTTCTTCCTCATCATCGCAGTCCAGCCAATTGGCAAAATTYCCAGTCCTGTTGAAAACAGGTCAGGGATGATTCCAGGATATGTCACCAGTAGAGTGTGGTGGATGGTGCCCATTAAGCTTGCACAGGCCCCTGAATCCTGACTATCCACAGGGCTGGATCGAGTCACTCGTGCTTTGTGTCACTGGGAAACCTCTCAAAAACGTCTGGCATCTGCCATRTCTGAATTTACACATAAATGTTTGATGCCTGTGTTTCTCTTTTTCAGGAGCACTATCTTTGGTTTTGGCCCAATTTAGGTAAATTTCAGTTAAAACATTCTCTTGAATAGACKGAGAATTATCTGTAGATATAGTGATGGTGTTAGAAAAACAAAGATTCTCCCAGATTTTTGTGGAAATAGAAATGCACACTATTACAAAACGCTGGAGTTACGCTTTTTAATAGTGAAAAGTTTTTTCCTAGCAATTTCACTTGAAAATATTGCCCTCCGAAATACCTCTCATCTCCTTTTTTAACCTATTTTTCTCTTATATCCCTGTGAATTGTGCCTACAGCTTTATTGTGAATTGCTTTTGCATTGCCACTTCCTTGTTTGACTCCTATATTTTCTCTTAAGATTTTATATTCCACAGAGCACTGTTATATCCTGATGAACATTTTACACATTCTAGTTTTATGTCTTGATGCAAGAGTAGAAAATACAACAAAGTAAATCATACATGTATCTTATGAATAGTACTTTGAAATATTCAGAATTTTAGAGGCCCTTAAGCTGTGCTAATTTAGAGAGACGAATTCAAAAGTCATGGTGTGTCTTTTTTTGTTCTTTTTGAGAGCTTATTAATTCATTGACTGACTGTGCATTTTTTTTTATATGTTATAATATGTTTAATGTTAATGTTTAATATGTACTCTCAAACATCAAGGGTATGTGTGTTAGTTTAACCTATTATTTTAAAAGAGGACTGCAATAATTAATAGAGTTTATCCTTAACATATGTCAGCAATGCATCTGATACACATTCTTACATCCCAGCCCATTTACTTTAATGCTCACTACACTGAAGACTGAACAATTGCAGCACAAGCTTCTGTATTCTTGTATGGCCTTMGCAAAAATCATAAATATCAGGAAGGGTGTGTTAGTATCCTTAACTCTGTGTTGATATACATAACTGATATGTTAATATCCAAATGCCTCGAGTTTATTGCAGTTTTGGTAGTGATTTCTAAGAAAATATTGTGATTTGAAAAGGCAGCAAGAGGTCTTCCTTTGTGTTTTTAAAGCTCAAGCTTTTGGAAAAATACCCATCAGCAGTTTCAACAGTAACATAATACTTTGGGGTGGGAAGAGAAAGGCAGAGGGAGGGCTGAAAGCAAACAAGAGCATCTGTTTCTTCAGTTCAAGTTAAATATTATTTCTTAATTTCATGATGTCATTGTAAATGCTCTTCCCTTTGAACTCCGCAGACCTGCCACCTCCTCCCGTGCCACCTCCAGCCATCAAATCCCCGACGGCGCAGTCCAAGGCGCAGCTGGAGGTGCGGCCGGTCATGCTGCCCAAACTGGCTTCCATGGAAGCGAGGACAGAGCGCTCAGCAGAGAGGAAAGGAGCCAGCTACAAGGGGAGGGAYGGGGCAGAGGGCAGGCAGCACCCCGACGGGCGGACAAACTCGGGAGAGCGCAGGGAGGCGCAGGAGCAGCCCGGCGACGGGAAACTGCGCRGCGGAAAAGCACCAAAACGAGACGGCACACCAGCAAAAACTCATCTTCTTCAAGGTCATTCTGCCTGCCTGGGGCTTGCTGCACTGCGGGGTGTGGGTCACTGGGAACTTTGCAGGCTGCTGAATTGCCCCCATTTRCCATAACTGCACTGTTAATGTAGGTCACACTGCAGCTTCTTGTTAGGGTTAAACAGAAATACAAGTTCATTACAAGCTTACCAAACATCCTTCTTCTGTCTTGCTGCCCTTAGATGTATTAAAGCTAATGCCAAAGAAAYCAAAAAGAAATATTCCTTAGTTCTAAGTATCTGTGTACTTCCTCCCACTGTACCCTTGTAATTATATTTAATGTGTCTAATTATAATGCAGTTTATAAGGGAAGTGAGTGAATTCAGAGAGTAGGTCTGTGAGCCAGGAACTTGACTTTTCTACAAAAGGATCATAATTTGGCCCATTTTGTTTATTTATAGAGGACAACAGGGCCAGAATGACACCTGGTCCTGTTTGGAAAGTAAACCATAATAATTGGGCATTATACATACTAACTGAGATGATATAAGCATTTTATGTGCCATACCTGATTAAAATAATCTTTTATATAGGAAGATGTAAGTGTGCTAGTTAATGGAACATACCAAGAGCTCTCTAAGAGCCCAGATAAATGCCTGGTCTGTTCTCCCTACAGGTATTTAGAGATAACATCAGAGGTGCTTRGATAGTAAGCTGGTTAAATGCGGAGATGATTAAAAGTTTGATTACAGTGGATTGCTATAGAGAACATTTATTAGAATGCTACCATACAGTACGGTGCTGAAATTTTGAAGGATGAGCAATAATTCTGTCTCAAATTCAACCTAAGAAATGCAGGGTCCAGTATTTAGATGGAATGAGTTCCTTATATCATGCATGTACTCTCATTTCTTCCAACTCTGTCATATCAAATATATACTACAAGGGATAGGGGTTTGGGTTTTTTTTTTTAATTTTCCTGTAGAACATAGACTAGGGATCCTAAATTGTAATTAAGTGGACACTAATCATGAATTGTTTTTTCTGTGGTGAATGCTACCTCATAAAGACCATAAATTTCCTTGAGAAAGCTTCTGTAATGCTGTTATGGAAGCGACGTATTTCATTTTCTTGTCAGGCATCACTTCAAACCTCCTGAGAATCATAACCAGTAAATCAGCTGCATGCAGAAATTTTAGGTTCAYGGTGTCTCTGAGCTTGTAAACATAACAATGTATGCATTTAATTCTACAGAGGACATCCTGCCATATTCTAGACCAACGTTTCCAACATCAAATAATCCTAGAGATCCCAGCTCCTCCAGCTCCATGTCGTCAAGAGGGTCAGGAGGCAGACAGAGGGCAGATCAAGCAAATGTAGCCCGAAGGAACGTTGCAGAAATGCAAGTACTGGGAGCCTATGAACAAGGAGAAGAGGAAGAAGAAGAAGAAATGGAGGTAACTGCAGCTGTAGTAGATGGCTGCAGTAAGGMTGGTTTTGCTTTTAGACAGATGCCAAGAATAAATGCTCTTGAACCAGAAATATTTCTGTTCAGGGACATTAACGCATTTCTCTGTCCATTAATGTTATGCCMAATCCATTTACTGTTATAAAGTAAATAAACTTCATTATTGTGTCAAAAACATAAGGAAAAAAATAATATATAGTATAATTTAGTTGTCACCACACTAAAACTTATGGAACAGAACTTGCAAAAATACAGTGTTTTGAAGTGCACTTTACATTACCCAGATTCTTTCAAAAAATAAAGAAACTAGAGAATCTAAGAATACCAYGACATTGCATTTCACTTCTTTTGACAATTTATCATTCTAGATTTTATGAGATACTAAGATACAAACTTTTTTCTTTATTATTTTCTGCCTAATGATACTGATTCAATTTAAATACTGATTGTAGAAAGGATGGCCAACATAAAGTCACACTTCTGTGCATAATTGAAAGTAGTAATTATCATTTAAAGGTGGCAGATCTCTAAGAAGTATATAGAAGAAATTTTAAATGATAAAGTTTAACATGTAGTAATTTATATCCTCTTCTTTTAATGCAGGAAACAGAAAGCTGAAGACAACGACATGTACTGTAACAGGCTTTTGAAATCTAATCAGAAAAAAAAAATAAATCACTTAAGATGCCTCAAGTCTGATGATGTTTGACGCCAGAAATAATGTTCAGTGCAATCAGAGTGTACAATTTTTCCTTTTTCTTCATGCCATCAGAATGCTAGTTTTTATTTTCCTCTTTCTTTGTAAGCCCTCCTCACTAGGAACGGCCCTTGCCTATTCCAGCACATCGCCTTCACTACCCGAGAAGGCAGGGGAGCTGCTGCTCGAGGTCCTTGGGCCAGCTGCTGCTTCAGGATTAGAGCAGGAGCGAATTCCAGAGCCTGGGATTGCCAGGTTTGTCCCCAGCAAGGCGGTGCCAGTTCACCATGAGCCGTCAGTGGCATCACAAGTGGCATTGGTTAACGATGTCCCCARAGCGACCGTGGTGCAGAACATCCTKCGATTCTCGGGGTTTCACTGCAGCCTGCAGTCACTGCAAATGGTATCTCRCAGTTTTAAAACACACTGTGAGTCTTGTTTTCTGCCAGTCTCTTGCTAACCTTTGGCAGATGATACAGTTTGACAAATGAAAGTAAAATTAATTTGGGACAAGGTGGCTCTTACTGTAAATATGTACTCATTTTAAACCCCTGTGGTACTTTGATTTGTCTATTTCCATCATTAAATACATTCTTATTAAAAATGTCCTTTGGGGTAAGCAGGAGGTAAGCCAATGTGATTGCTATTTGCCTAATCGTGGCATGAGCAAGTTTATCTGAAACTTTTTCTAATTTTCAGCTTCAACAATGCTTATGAAAAGAAAATCAATGGACATTTTTAATAACGATTAGGTAATATCATCAACTGTTACTGGCCCAAATCTCAGACCTCTACTTGTGTCAATTCACCTTAAAGAAGAAGTGCCACTTAAAGAAGTTTTGTTTGATCTTGGCAAGGAATTTTTTTGTAATGCACTGCTTATCTTTTTTTTTTTTTTTGGTTTTAAAAGCACAATCACTAAACTTTGTTTGTAAACCATTGTAACTATTAATCTTTTTTTGTCTTATTGAAAATGTTAAGCATTTGTTTGGGATATTTTTCATCTTTTTGTTAATGCTCTATGTTTGTATTTGGAATATTTGAATGATGACAGATGGTAAAGTAACAAACGTAAATGTGGGCCGTAATCAAAACACTTCTCACTTTTCCTGGACTTACAGAAAATTACCAATTTTTCTGTGGCCTCTCAACATTGGATTATCATTAAAGCTGAAATAGAGGCATTAGTTGCATTGAATTTGCCAAATGATGTCCTCTGTCTGTAGATTTTCTGATCTTTTTTGTAATTATAAAATTTCTTTGTCATTGGTGCTAATGGAAAAATGTGTGTTTGTTTATTGACAGCTATCAGGACTAGCCCCAATGGAAAAAAAAGAAAAAGAAAAAAAAAGTGTTTTGGTGTTTACCGAGGACTGAAATTTTTCATTTAGCTAATTTTTAAAGAAAGGTTCCATAGAAAGGGTGTGCAGTACTAAAGGAAAAAATCCATGTGATTAATGTTTTCATTATGTTCATGTAAGAAACCTCATATTTTAGCCATAATTTTGCATACTGAGGATCCAATAATCAGAAAAGTAATTTTTGTCACATTATTTATTAAAAATGTTCTCAAATACGTGATCTTTCTTGCGTAGTTTCTTGTGTTCCCTGAAGCATAATTTTAGGGGCRACTCTAATCTGATTTCTATTGGCAAGAGCCAGGATCTGTTCCCCTGAAATCACACAGCTACAGTAGCAGGAGCAAAGTGGGAGAGCTGGATGCAGCCTGAGGTTTTGCATAATTACAATTGATTGCCTTAAAGATCTGATTTCTGGGCGCTTCATGAACTGTGATAATGAAAATTTCTCTCAGCCTGCCAATTTCTAGAGAGAGCTGATGAAGRAAATCTGTACCAACAAAAGCTTTCACCTCGGGGGTGAGACACTTYGGCTACAAAGGGAGGAGGATCCAAGTAAGTGAAGAGAATGAATGTTGGGAGTCACGTGTTTGCTGGGAGCTGCRCAAACGCAGGTTCCCTTTCCTGCCTGCTGTCCTGCTCTGTAGCCATTCTCTGGTTGGCAAAACCTTGCTTTGGGTCACAGGTGATGGCTCCTWTTCCTCTCTTGTATTTCCCTAACCCTGTACTTGTACTGATCACCCTGTTCTTGCCTTTCCTTATCCCATACCCATCATCCCTGTTAAAAATTACTGATTTTGACTGACACATTTCTCTGCTGTCTTGCCACAGAACACTGCTGGAGCCTTAACAGGCATGAATGAGCCTCAAGGGGTTTTCATAACTTTTTTCAAAATGTCAAATAYATGGAGTTTTGAAGCACATATGAAAATTACATAGAATAATTTAAATGTGCAACCTTTCTGTGTTGATTTTTTTTGGGATGTTGTCAGTCCTCATGCCTCAGACCAGCACGTGTTAGAGCAGCCTTATCCAGGCAGGAGCCTGCAGACATTCCAGAATGTTCCACAGTATCCATCTGGTCTGCACTGTTCTTGGGAGGAGGCAGGAGAGGTTGGTTTTATGGGCACAGCTGAAAGGCTTTCCTGGTTTGGGGTCAAGCCATTCCCACAGCACGGTGCGGGGAAAAAGGTGGAGCTCAAAGAATTGTCCTCAGCCCCTTGGCACAAAAGCTTAACCCACTATGGAGGTGTTACCTTGTGTCTCAAAACTGGGATCTGGTTGCAGCTGTGGTGTGCAGCCCTCTATAAGGTGGATTTGGCCAGAAATGCCGGTGCTGCGTGCCTGAAATGCCTGAAATRCCAGGTACTCACTTCATTCTCTGCTGGCATGGTGACAAAATGGAAATCACACTCTGSATCCCCAGAGATATCCGTGTCCATCTGTGTGCCTTCACTGGAAGTCAGGCTCCAGCTGAAGTTCTGACCTCAGCCAGCAGTGAGTGGGAAATGTTGCCCTGTGAGGTTTTTGAAGAAGTTATAAGTTTGTTGATGGTGTTCCCCAGTAAGTTTTTTGTGATTGCATTCACTCATGCCCAGCAGCGTCTTTATCTTGTCAAGGGTACTTGCACACACACTGGATTCTCAGTGCACTCTGGTTTTACYAAAATCAATGTCATTAACAGCAAATATTCACAAGCTTGATCTTGAAATTATGACTTCTGTTAGTATTGAGACACRCCTGGTTTAGTGTTTTCCACTGAGGTACAGTGAAATGAGGTCATTTGCACACAGATACATTTCCTAAAGAATTATGAACAGACTGGAAAGCCAACACAGTCAAAGTAGAGTTCAGAGGTTTTGATTATGCTGTATACCTGGAAAGGCAAGTAGTCTACTGGAAAATCCATAGTTTTTGTGTGCTGAGTTAATATAATAGATGTAGACATTTTATTTTTTCTTGTAGTGTTTCCTATGAAATCCTGTGTGGGTTCCTGTTAAATATAACTTGGAGTAAAATAGTACTTGCAAATAATACTATGAAAAAGTCTAAAAAGTCTATTTATAGAATTTTATAAAATGCTTTGCATATATTTTAGCATTATTTATCAGGTGATTTTCCAATGAGTAATTATTCTGATGTATAAATGACAAAGTGCTTTTATTTTAGGATATTGCAAATATGCTATGGTTCTGTATTTGCAAAAACTGTATAGGAGTAGGTTAGCTGCAACTGATCATGAAACCTAAGCAATGTAATTTGCTTCAACTCTTGTAAATATATTTATTTAAACTATCTACCACCTCACGTCTTGTGCTCCAGAACCAGTTATTTGTTAAAATAACAACCTGGTTAATTTATAGCTTTAGTTAGCRTGCAAATTTTACACAGTATTTTGCTTTTTACATTCTCTATTTTTCTTTAATCTATTTCTTCAGTAAACTTAAGGAAGAAAGAACTTCCATGGGAAAACTGTAGGATCTGCCCAATATGGCATCTTGTCTGCAATAGGGATTTGGGTTTGTTTTCTGTATTCATAGCTTCTAAAAGGTTTTCTGTCAGAACCAACTATTAAAAATTATAAATGCTATATCCCCTAAGTGAAGTTTGCAAATTAATTAAAGGATCTACTTAGTAGTGGAGATAATTATTTTATGCATTGTTTTTTCTTATATCACAGGTGGATTTTCTTTGCATAGGTAAGTGCTACTGCTTATGTATAATGATGTTTAGTGTGTACACAGGAAGATACTGGTATTTGCAAATGCAGATTTTCATGTGTCAGGGGTTTTGTGTTTGCTGAGATTAAGGCTGGGAGCTGAGATTGTTCCAGATACTCAGATGAAGGGTGAACACTTCTTTGTGGGTGTTTGAGGTTTGCCCACACATGAGTAACTCCCAGAGTCGCCATGGACATCATCCTCACTGGACATGCCCTTCAACAGCGTCATTTTGCATTGAACTGATGGAATATTTGACAATTTAGGTCACACAATGAGTCTTTAAAACTGGCAACAACTGTGGGTCTCAGTGTGAACTGTTTACCCAGGTTTGATTTTCTTTAGGTTTTTTTTAATCGTCTATGATGATTTTTCTGTTGTCTCTAAATATGTTCTTCATAAAAGCCCATGCATTCTGTAGCAGTGAAACATCTGATGATTAAGAATATTATTTTTTAAACTGCTTCTTTCTTTTTAGCAAGCCACTGAACTTTGGATCAGAGAAACAGTCAAACATTTGAGATGACACCATGGAAATGAGGATCCTTTTACGTTTTCTACCCATATTGAGGATGTGATAAAATGTCATTCTATTCAGAAAAGGAAGAGTAATTGATGAAACTGACGTTCAGACTCTATGAAAGGTGTAAGAATGGAAGGCAGGCTGKAGAAGATGAATCAAGGGATATAAAGAGAAAAAAAAAAATTGAGGTGCTGAGGAACCCAAATCTCATTGAAGCTAATGGCAAAAATGCTGTTGAATTGTTCTGGAAGGGAATTACCTTCTTACGGAATGACAAACAATACCCATCACAGTGCAGTGAACACTGGAAGAAGAGTGAAATCCTTGCTGCATGCTTGTTTGTTTAGGCTCCTTGCTAAATACGCACTAAATGGCCTCATTTTAAGCCACCAAAAGAGAAAAGTGAGGTTTTAATTCACCATGGTTTTCAGTTTGTCACATGAGATGCTGAGGATGGGACCTACCCTGTTCTAGTCTCTGCTCTGGCATAAAATGGAGCCAATTGCTTTTCAGATAATTCTTGGAGCATGACAATCAAAGCCATGAGGATAAAAATGGTGTTTATTGATTTTTTTTTTTCCTAAGCCAAAGATATTTTTAGCAAAAGCAACATCAGGAAATGTATAATAGAACTACTTAGTATCGACTTTCCTTCTGTGGCTTCCCACCAGCCTTAAAGCACAGATGTGGTTCAAAGTCAGCAGCAAGGGATGATAGTAAAGGAGCCCTTATGGGCTTTGATGCATAGAAGGACAAATGTGAAATAAATTTTAAAAAAGAAAAGAAAAACCCTCCACCCCTTCTTTCAGCAAATGTTAACTAATAGGATATTTCTAAAGCATTTGGATAGCATGAAAATAATGGCCAAGAACCTTTATTTCTCTTCTGTTAATTGTCAAAGTATCAAAGATTTCATTATATTCCTGAAAATGATGTTTGTACAAAAAATTGCATTCTGTTGAGCTGGGTACAGAGCAGTGCAGTTTCTCGTACATGGTAAAAGCCTGAAAAAAGTGGAGCTGGGTATGGGGTCCTGCCACAATCTTGTCAGCAGCATGCCAAGTCTACCCTGCTGATCACTCACCTTACTAAAACTAATTAAAATAGAAACATGTGAGTTCCCACAGCCTTTGTTAATCATACTGCAAAGGTGGCAGCATTAATAGCTTAGGCAGCTTAAAATTCACAAACCATCCCAATCCCRAAGTCTGTATTTTTTGGGTACCAGTACCTGAAATAATCATACACGAGGTGTAACAATACAAGGTGCCAGTGGACTCCAGTCTTGTAGGAAACAGAATCATTTAGGCACATGTAAACAATTCCTGAATGCCGAATGGATGGATGGATGGATAGATAGATTGCTTGATTGCTTGCTTGATTGATTGATTGATTGATTGGTTGGTTGATCTGTCTATTCCTGGMCTAATTTCATTCTTATGTGATCCTTTTAGGAGGGACGTGGATATTATTGTGCTTCTGCTACTGTAGGTTGAATTCTTTGTCAGTACTTCACAAAAATCAGCTTTATGTACACAAGGTATGAAGGAAAAGAATGTACATTTGTTCACCAGCCTAAATTTTTCTGCGCTTCTGTGTTTGTGTTTTCACTTCCTTTGCTCGCATTTTACTTTTTTTCCTACAAAACCCAAGGTGCAKGGTGTGATTGTCTGGTTTGCTAAAACCCTTTCTGTTTGTTGAGCACCTCTGTGATTTTGGTGAGTGTTTAGCAAGTGCTTCTCTTCAGGGGGAATTTTTAATTTTTCCATTAAAACTCTGCAACTATGAAACCAAAACTACATCTTCACTGGGAAGTTAATCCTTGAAAGCTGTGGCTGGCTARAATGAAGGCAGGCAGTAAATCCAGAGCACACACTACAGACACCCTGTCCTGCCTGTCCTCACTTCCGAGAATTTATCAAAATCACAAAGGCTAGCAGAGAGGGGGCTGATTTAAGGTTTTTGAAGGACTGCAATGTTTTCCTTTGTTCCACACTGATAAATGCCACAAATACAAGCTCRGTTCACTGATGCTCTGGGAAGGCARTGCCTGCTACAGYTCTTTCTCATCYGCATGTATCTTTGTGATTRCCCAGTTTTCACAGCTTTGCCCATTGTGCTCTGAGGGGGAGGCTGGGTGGAGYAGCAGCATGAAGCTGAAGGGGATGAAAAAACTTATTTCCAGAACATTAGTCTTGGACCATGAAAAAAATTAGTTTGCAAAACCCAAAAGCATTTGGTCCTTTTCCTTCACCTGCAGTCAGGTGATCGAGTGTGCCAGTGCTTGGAAGAGAGTTGGTCAGAAATGTTACATGTACTGAATCTAAAATTTGAAGTYGAGCAAGGGAGGTGAAGAGTGTGGTTAAAACTGCAATTACATGTGTTTTGTGGATTGTTTTGGTGGATTTTTTTTCCCCTGGAAGAACAAGTAAAGACTGTTATGTTCCTGCTTTATCATATGTGAAATCTCAGGAGTAACACAAAAACCAACTTGGTGAGATTGCCATTTTTGGCTACCACAGTAACCATCATAAAASTCTCAAATGAGACATTTCAGCCACATCCATTTTTTACAGGGCTAACAGATTAAAAAGTCTGTGCTGACAAGATACCAACGAGCACCTCTGAACCCTAGTTTAAAATGCAGGTCAGAAAAGAACCTTGGAWGAATATTCTCAGTGAAATAACAAAYGGCCTTAGCTGTATTTCCTGCAGTAGGAGGGTGCCACAGACACTTCTGCAGCAAATAYGCCTCAGAACAGTCTGAATCCCTGTGGCAATTAGAATTAAGATACAGTGGKATTAATTTAATGTCTGTCAAGCACTCTGAATATGAACGTTTCTGTATAAGCCATAAGTAGTAGGAGCACTTCTGTCGGTTTTGCTTTGCAATCAGTCAGGCTGTTTTCTCAATAGCTTTTGGAGAGCTTTTATTGAGTTAGTTAACCAGTCCACTGAAGTGCAATAAATCTGTGCTANNNNAAAAAAAAAAAAAAAAAAAAAAAAAAAAAAAAAAAAAAAAAAAAAAAAAAAAAAAAAAAAAAAAAAGGAAAGAAAACAAAAATAGATTTTATGTGGATTCTCTTTTTTGTTCCATGCTCACTGCTCGTAGGCTTACTTTCTTGGATGCATGCACACTGTCACTATGTTTTGACATCATGCTCACACTGGGGAAATGCAGATTCCAAGTGCCAGGAAAACACACATGTACTAATTTCAGTTGCTTTCTACCTCTTGTTGACGGCGAATATRGAGGATGTTAGTCCAGCTAACAGTGGGAAAGATTTGTTTCTATCAGTGATACACTGACAAAGTTCTTAACAAAATGTATGATTCAATTCATCAATTTTAAATTAATTAATCTCCATATTACCATCAGTTTATAGAAAGGATCAGAGAAAAACCAAGATGAAATATATAAATGTAACTTTCCCTTGAGTATTTGCTGGTTGCAATACTTGAACAATCAGAAGAAAACAGTTCTTCATGGATTTCTGATTATTGTCATCAAACCAATTTTGTCTTGGTGAAAGATAGCATGCTATTTTTTTTTTTTTTCAGGAGTACTGAAAATAATGTTGGAAACTGCTTCTATTAAATAGTTTGGAATCTCATTCAATACATACAGAGAAGCCTTGTGTGACCGATTTGTGAAGAACATCCCAGAAATATTCTGAATATTTCTTCAAGCATTATAATGSGTGGCAAAGTGTCTTTATCACTTTCCTTTTTCTAATCAGCTGCTTAGAAACTTCAGCTTTCTCCTAACTGTAGAGCATCATTCTTGCAGTTGAGTAAGATACAGCAGGGTGTGTTTCCCCTCTTAGTCTGCATGTAGCAGAAATTTATGTTTTAAACAATTTTATATTATTTCATTACAACTACCACAACATTGTCTGTATCCTGGCTTCTCAAAGCAGGAGGATGCTGCTTCCAGCCTATCTCAGTTTGTCTGGCCAGTCCTCTGGGCAGGGGCTCTTTGTCGTGATTCCATGTGGGAGCAGTGCTGCAGGAGCCCTGCTGCCCTAATGCAAATACTACAATATAATTAGTATTAAAATGTAAGGCCTAATGATATTCTGAGGCTATCAGTGAGGCCCCTCGAGGATCAAATTTGGGACAGTGTTATTTAATATTTTCATTAAAGTACTTAGCACAAAAGCAGGAGCCCGATAATGAAATGTGCTGATCACGAAAGTTRTGAGCAATTGTCGTTCTGGAGGAGCAGTGGGGTCACCTTGAGGGCTGGAGTACCCAAAAAGCATAAAATTAAGCAGTTCACTATGCAAAGTCATGCTGTWAGGGATTAATACAAATGCCCATTATAGGCTGGAAATTCATCAGTTGTAAACAGCAGTGAGGAAGGAAAGAGCCTGACTTTTATTTGTGAAAATTCTAGAAGTTCTCAGTAAGATGATGCCAGTAAAAGAACAAAGCAAWATAAACACAAAGGTGAGATGTCCAATAAAATATATTTTCAGTAGAAAGAGAGAAATGCAGATGTCATTTTCTCAATAGTTAGGAAAAAAACAAATGGGATGCTTTGTCCAAGTCTGGTTGTTTGTGGAGCTGATGCTGTGGAAAAATTAAAGAAAATTACAAGTATCTGCCCCCTATAATTAGGTCTGCTCAYTGTAAACTGAAGGATTGTAGTAGAGTGACTTTTCTCCATAGCATGGAGCAACCTTTTAGTAGGACCAATTATAAACACATGAAAAATAACAGCTCTTTGACATTTTCATATGTGTGAAAAATCCTGGCTAATTTCTCTTTGATTTCAGTGTAATTGATGTAAAATTTCAGTGAAAACTCACTCTTCAGCAGCAATCTCTGGACAGCTGGACTCATCAGGAAAGTCACGAAAGCACAGATCCAACTTTTCCTCTGACATCTGAAATTCTGTTCTGAAAGTGGCTGAAGTGGTTTTAACATTCACTTTCACATTGAGGTTAATACTTCAGTCGGGCTTTTCCATCTAAACCTTAATCTAAAGACASAGAAATCAGTTATCTAAGTGGTTTTAGAGAAATAGCAGAGTACCAATATCTTGAGATAACCTGTGGTGGTCAGCCTGGTTTCACTATTCTGGGAATTAAATGGAGAGATAGAAAATAATGCGCTTCATTCCTGTAGGGACTGATCCTTTGGACATGGATCCAAAGTGGAATGTTTCACCCTAAATTGAGTGTTAACTGGAGATATTTTCATCTGTTTGTGAAGATGACAGCTGKGACCATCTGAATGTCTCAGATAGCTCAGAGAAGAAATGCAAGTGAAAATGAGAATATAGGGAGAAAATTAGTCCTCCAAAAGTAAAGCTGAAAAAAACCCCACTCAGTGGTGTGGTCCAGAAGAAAAAAGATGACAACTCTGAGATCATGGAAGCCCCCAGGAATGTGGGGAGAATAAATACAGTGTAAGTACTGAATACAGTAAGAACTGCCAGGCACAATCTGGAGAGCAGAAAACAAGTTCCCTCACTTATTAATGCTCCTGGGCTCCACCTGCAATTTTGTAGTTCGGTGGGATGTTTTTGCATGCTTTTTTGTATTGCTTTGGTTCCTTTCTGTGAGACTGCTGAAGTGATTCAGGGTCTGAGAGCACATCTCTTTCACCCAAGGTGTTAAATGTGAAAAGAAATAATTTTCAAATACACTTAAAGTATTCAGAAGCTTAGGATTTAACCCCTGAGCACATTTTACAACAATGGTTGTGCAATTTGTATATCTCAGTGTAATTAGAGATAACCTCTTCCCCAAATATTTCAGTGTAGCAATGTCACTACCTGCATGGCTGAATTTCACATAGAARGAGGAAGAAGACTTATATATTTGTAATAGTTTTATTGATATTGGAGTGTCTTACAATGTCATGATACTTAAATGCCTGTGCAGTTGTACTCACAGTAATTTATAAAGCAGTTTATAAACCAGTCTGAACTGAATATCCATTCTGTGACCAAAAAAGCTGTAGCAGGACTTTTTCAGACAGAGTCTCCCTACGAACAYATCCAGGCATCCCCCTGGTAGACATTGCTTCTCTTTCTCCACCTCCTGAAATTGGCTTTGGTATCCAGCTTGTAGCATTGAATGGGAATGACACCCCAAGGGCTCTGGAGCAGATCTTTGGAAAAAGTACTTCTGCTGGCAAGTCTTGGAGTAATTGCCTCTCAGCAGCTGAGCGCAGTGTCTGGTTTGGCAGTCTGACCTTCAACTCTAACCTCTAGTTTTTTATTATCATTATTGTCATATCTGCTCCTCTGTCATTAAGAGACTTTCCAGTTTCACTTTATTCATCTGGGAGCTTTAAACCCTCTGGCCCATAATTTCCTTTTCTTTTTTTGGCATTTCTTTTTCTMGGTCCTTTCATGAAACTTGTCTGCTGAGTGACATGCCCTCTGTAAAACATAAACCATAATTACTCCAGGATTGCTCATACTTGGCATAAATACTGTACTTGCAAGTATGTGGCTTATAGCAACACATGTCAYATTTAATTAAATTGCAAAGCTACATCTTATGTTGTCCTTCAGGAGAAGGAAAAAACAAGGGAGAAGGCAAACTTGTCTAAAAGAATTTTTCATTCCAGCTGCTCTGTTGGGGCAACAACCTCAGATAAACTGGACATACTTATGCGTGGGTGACACATACCTTTCTCTTTCTTAATTGCCAGGATTAAATCCATTTAATCTTTTTACCATTGCTCATATTTAAGCATCTCAAGTAATTCCTTCAAAAGAACTTTGATTTTMCTTTATTTTTTGAAGCTGCTTACATTGCCTTCATTCTTCTTAGGATAATAAGAATAGCTATTCTAAAAAAATGCAGCAGGGGTTTTAGTGCACTGAAAGGTGAAGGTTTTTTTGGCGCTATGTCTCTTCTTCTAAGGCATTTTTTTCTTGGAAAAAGCTGAAATTAATTATTTTGAATTTCTCATTTGTATCAATTCTGGTTTGTCACTACATGTTAACATAGCAAAAATARAACATTATTGGTTTGAAAGATTTCAACATTCTCTGGGTTATTAGAGGTTTGGTTTTTTTAAATCCTGTCAGTGGAAAATTTGTGAACTATGGTTCTTACAGGGAACTAAAACAAACTCAAAAATAATTCAGTTTCCTGTCTAGCTGTGGATTTCTTGAGACAGTGAAACTTAAAAATGCTGGCTTAGGAAAGTCTACAATTTCAGCCAAACCCTTCTGGCTTTGTACAAATGCAAATAGGACTGAAATCTTGATCTTGGTTGGCGGCCTCTAAGCAGAGTGTTCGTTCAAATTCTAGGTCTGCATAGCTCCCAGACTCTCATGATCTGAGGGCTGCTGGGATCCATATCTCTGTCTTTTAGGCTACCCTTCAAACTGAACTGAATCCTCATCTGTAAAAAAGCATCCAGRACAACAGGGAGACAAATGTTTCTAGCAGCAAATCTGAAGAAAAACACTATTCAACACTAAGTTCAAATTTTAACATATTTTTTTTTTCTTGTGGAAACACTTAAATGTGACTTTGTTAAAAGTCAGTGTGAACTTGGCAATTATAGGATGCCCATTTATCAATTATACATAGCACTTAGTGACATAGACCATAACTTTTTAAACGTTTTTTAAGTGCTCYGAATATGTTTTCACTTAGAGCTGGAAAATGAGATCCTAATGTTACTAAATTTGAATCATGTTCATAAATAATTTTGTGCCAGTTCTTAGTATCACATCAAACTGATTATGTGAGAGTAGTTCATGAGGAGGTCATCAAAGGCACAGAAAAATGAGAGCAGACTCTTTACTTCCAGGACACTGCAAATACTCTGGTATTTGAAGGAACAAATTTCTCCCAATTCTTCACTAAGACCAAACTGTTCATAATATTTTAGTCTTCTGTTCTAAAAYGGCAGTGGCTGAAATCCTGTAAATACCTACAAATCTGGTACATAAACCTACAAAATGCTATCCATAACATTTTCATCCTTGCTATTTTTAAGCAATCCTAACCTTCATTAAAAAGSAGACTTTTCAAGTGTTTTCTTTTTGGGGACTGTTTTCCTGTTTGAGCCCTGCAATTCACATCTCACTAATTCCTTATCATACCTGACAGTTGAAGGATTAGTGGCTGCTTGTTTTGGGTACAGTTTTAATATAGCTCATTTAAGGAGGCATTTGACACGGAATGTGGAAAGAATGATTTCATTGTTCAACAGAACACATTTTCATTGCAGCTGCATCTGGCTATGGTAGTTGACCTTTACGTGAGTGTAAAAATTAATACTTTGTCTAAACCAAAACACAGATGATTTCCCTCCAAATTACCAGTAGAGGTCTTTGATAAAGAGTCACAGCCCTTGAACATAAAATGACTTTGGACATCATGACAATAGGAAAGCAAAATATTTTTTAATATATTTCAATAGCACGTAAATATTTAATTTTCTGGCTGTGGTGTGTGGATTCTCTAAAAAATAGTAATTTAGTAGAATTTACTGCTGGCATTCGTTAGTCACTTTTACAGATGTTTTCTTTATTTATTTTTAATACATTTGCTGTCATGACCCTGTCTGCTAAATGCATTGACATAATATCTGTAGCTGAAAGCTGCTCGTGCAAGAAAGCTGCTGACTTGAAGAAAARTCTTGATTAATATATGTGTATATATCTATATATGATAGCCATTAATAAGTTTTCTGGGTACTTATGATACCCTTRTTTCACAAACATTCTGCTTTTCTGATTTTAATAATTTGATTTTTTTTTCTGCCTTTGATTTCTAGGTTGGTTATTTTCTCATTAATATTGTCCCTGTTCATCATGGTGKTTATTTACTGTTTATATATCTTCTAAGAGGTACAGCAATTATTATCTTTTGTAGTGTGCATGTAGTATATATTCTTTTATATATATATATTTATAGCACTTATCCTTTGGTGTTTTCTGCTCTGGGTAGAAAGTTCACAATTTCTGTTCCTCACTCTACCCCATAAGTCAGTTTGATGCCAGGGTGACACTCCCTTGTTGTGTGCACCTTATCTTAATAATTTCCTATGTTCAGGTGTTCAGGCCATAAAAATTAATGGGGAAAAAAAAAAGCTGTTTACCAGTAGAACAATTCTGAGTGAACAGATCTCAGTTTGGGTTCCTAGTGTGCACAGAAGTGCTCTTCTCCCCTCATGCTTTCACMGTAGTAGCTCACGTTGCAATCACAGCAAGGATTTACAGTGATGATTCCTCTTTGACAGGAACAAGCCACGGGACTGGCATTAGGAGAGCAGGACAGTCCCCAATTCCAGTCACAGCATGGCAAACACTCAGCCTGTGCAAACCAACTAATATTGATATCAGGATGAGAATAATCCTTTTGAGGCACACGGCTAAATGACAAGTAATCTTGYTGCTAAGCTTACTCAGAATCATTCAGATTTATACCTACTGATGAATAAATATTGTGTATTAAAGTCAAGTCGTGCAAGCAGGACAAGCTTGTAGCTTCTCCACCACTCTTTGATCTCAGATTTTTTTTCTGGTCTTGTCTGGGTCTGTCTGTGTCTCCAAATCTCRTGGGGTCAGAGGCTCTGCTGCTCAGATGTTGTCTGTCTACTTTGATGCAGGATTGCCCTGAGGCTTGAGTTGCTGCAGCTAATAGCATTATCACATAGCTCAGGAAAAATGTTTCCCTCCCAAATGATTTTAAATTATTAGGCCTGTTATCCCATGTGCTTTCTCACTTGTTTTACTCACCTAGCAGAGATACCAAAGCAGTCTTAGAAGACAATCCTCTACTTGGTTTCAGCAGAACTTGAGCTTCTGTGGATTATTGTTGATTACTGGTGAAAGTGATTACCGTTACATTTTGACATTTTGGTATTTTGACTTTTTTTCAATTTTTTTTTCCTTTTTTTCTTTTTTTTTCTTTTTTAATTTAGTGATCATGGAAGCAAAGTTATTTCATCCCTAGTGAATGGCTGAAGAATGTCCATGTTGCTTTTACTTTCTAGGCTTATGGCACTTCTGCCATAGGCAGATYTTCATTGCCCACACACTGTTTTGARMCAAAGACAGAGWCTAATAACATTAATAAASTTACTTGAAAAGMAATGGATTTGGGCATTTTAAAATACAGAATTATTTCTAGCTGTTCTGCAAAAYCCTGATATCCTTAATAAAACAGAGACAATAACACAGAAGTCAAATCAAAGTAATATATGTCTTTGTAAGTCTGTGGAGTTAGAACCAAATTAATCTCTGGTAATATTGAATAGGAAGTTCCAGGTGAAAATTTTGGTGGAGGGTTAGCTGAATAAAATAAGGAAAATCGGAACATTATTTGTTGKATTTTTGGTGAAAGTTCTGTTTAATGTTCTGTTAGATAATTCTAAAATGAGCTCCTGTGTCCCCTGACAGCCTGGAGCCTTTCAAATCATGAGCAACCAGCACCATCCACAGCACTGGAATCGCCCACAGGGAATGGGGCTGAGTAGAGCTGCAGCCTGGAACCTCAGTGCTCAGGTAGCTCTGAAAATGTTCCCAGCCTTCATTTTCTAAAAGCAGGAGGGTGCAGAGCACAGGATTTGTGTACTGCTGGTACTGGGGGAGCCTTGCTTMTGTTCTGCAGGATAGGCAGGAGTGAAGGCAGCAGAGCAGCAACCCATTGCTTAATTATCATATCAGAAATATGTGGGTGGCTGTGTGGGGGGATTTAGCTGTGTGGGGTCCCATTAATGCCAGCATCATGTGGCTGAATCCCCTCTATATCATTTCAGATATTTACCCTACAGCGAGCAATCAGCTCTGATGATACGGTACTGACTTRTGCCCCCTCCTTCTTGCTCTCTGGTGGCGCAGTTCTGTGTGTTTTTGTGCCACAGTATTCTTTTAAGTGATTGAAATTATTACCAGAACAATGGCACTGTCATAATTTCCTTTATGGATTCTGCCTTTCAAGTTTCAGAACCCAGCTGTAAAAATTTGCTCCAGGCGCGTGTTCGGTGTATCGTACAAATTAATGATCAAGTAATAGTTCTATTTGTGCTGCAGAAATGTTGAACTGCGGATTTCCCATAGGTGGATGAACGTTCATCTAGTGGGTGGTGATCAAGACAGAGAGGTTTGTAAATCTTCCTACTTTTTTCCAACTTACCTGCAACTTAGGCACAAATGTGAGATGAGCCTCTACAAGGGAATTTCCAGAACATTGTGTGAACTGCAGGATCTCTGCTGCATTTTGTACCCCAGCTCCTTCAACTCCTCCTGGGGGAAAGAGCTGCTACAGATTTAGCTAGCAAAATGCTTCTGTGCCCTTGAACATCTCAGCAGCAACATCAGAGAATCTTTTTGCACTCAGATTTCTTCTCTGTTGAAAGGGGGACATGTGAMTATATCCCACACCAAGCTAAAAAATAAGAAAATGGAGCAAAAAGAGAATGAGGATGTGAAAGAGAAAGGAAGAGAAAGGGAGACAGAAGGCAAAGAGGAAAAGTGTGAGCAAAAGAGCAAAGGAAAGGAAATTTCTCTATCAAGGTGTGAGGACAGCGCTGCAATGTAGTGGARGAGGCAAGGTCTAACCCAGTTAGCAGCGACCCTGTCACTTCTGGATTCTTCATTTCAGAGGCAATTACAGAAAATGTCCCAATGGGTTGGTCTGCCTCGTGCACCTCCTTGRCCTCGCTGCCCTTCAGCCCTGTTCCCTCAGGTGCCCTGAAGGGAAGACTGAAGCAATCCTGGTCCTGCAGCAGCAAATTGCAGGGGCAATTTTCACTGTTTCTTCTCCTGAGCTAAGAGGGAAGCTGTGCTTGCTACTTCCAAATTGACAGGGGGGAAGGGGGGAGGAAGGGTTTCTGCTCCTTTTCTGGAGGGGAACAGTTTTCTTTAGTTTCTCATGTGCAGACTAATGCAGGGTGTAACTAATTGATAATCTCTGCAGTCTGAGATGAGCTAGTGGACATTTAGCACAGGAGCAAGAAAATAGGGCTGAAGATCTGTTTAAGGCTCTGTTTATGTTAAGGATTCAATCCTTTATCCTGGCAATTGCATTTTAAGGTGTATCTTGTGGAACAAATGAGGGCTGGACAGACTGAAAACCGTGAAACAAAGCTTGCAGTCAGCTTCCAGGTTTTTTTTTACTAGAAAACAGCCATCTGTGTGGCTTCAAAAGCAGGCCACTTTTCCCTGCATTTCTAAAAATCACACATTACTAAGTCTATTAAGCTGCTGTAAGTATGTGTATGAGCATGTTTTTGTCACGGCTTTTAATTTGTTTACTCTTATTTATCAGAACTTTTCACTGTCTTAATGCCATTTCTGSCAGCATATTAGCACTAACTGCCTTGTGGCTGAATTTTTCAGCTTCCATGCTGAGCAGAATCAGTTCTGCTTTCAGGCAAAGCTTTTCCGTGCTGATTGACAGGAATGGATGGCAAGAGAAGTTCCAATTGAGAGCTGCAGGAGCCATTAAAATGGTCATGCTGATTGTTATTTGGAATTACTAATAATGCAAAGATTTGTGTTTCACTCCTGCACTGATGGGTGGGCTTTGGGGAGCTATCACAGTGCTGGAATCCCTCAGTGGTGTGGCCCTGCATCTAGAGCTGGAAGATGCTTCCTTCCTCTGAGGAGCAGACAAGATAAGGGAGTTGAAAATGTTTATGTGGCTCATTATCCAAAGGAGAAATTAATGTTTTTTAAAGCTAAAAACTTTCCCAATAAGAGCTGGAAGCTTAGTGCAAATTTGTGTAGCATGGAAAATTTCAGATTTGCCTCTGGGTTTTCAAGACTGATGAGCTAAGCACTTTGAATCCCAAATAGTGAGCTATTGTTTTGGTTTTGTTTTTTTTTTTCTTTTTTCCCCATATTTGCAGTAAATTATGAGGATACAATGCCATGAGGTCACAAACCTCAACAATCTAGACTAGTACAGCATGAGACATGCACTGTGGTTCTGAAGTGATAAAGACATCAGAAGAGGTCTCTTTCTAAGTGCTTTGAATCAAAATTTTAATATTCTAAATAATTCATTTGGCTGTGTACTACTTACAAGTGAGATAATGGTGAAGAAGAGTATATCACATTTAGCTACACCTAATAAAAAATAATAAAATAAAGGAAATAAAGCTGTTTTACCCTGAAAGGTACTATCTTGCTGCATCCATCATTGTGCCTGTCCACTTCTTTTGCAGATATTTAATTATGGAAGGGTAGTAGTACGCTGGAGCTGTATAATGGAACAAGCGGGCACTTAACCTGTACCTCCCCTCAAAAAAAAAAAAAAAAAAAAAAAAAAAAAGAAGAAGTGATGTATTGAGTGAAAAGGCACCAGGAAATTGTCAGTGCAGAAATGGGGTTAAAAATCCTGAAACAGGGGTTTGTTGCCAGGGTCTGGCTGGGGAATTTTGATGGTGGAAGAAAGTCAGAGCCACATAAATATTCAATAAGCAGTGTAGCCATGAAAGAAAGAATAATGTTTTGTAAATTTGGCTCTAGCAAGTTGTCAGTCCAAAATTCAGCACTCCCCAACAGGCTTGGATGATGCAGCTTGGGGAAGATAAAAAATAAGGAGTGTTGGAGTTACAGTCTCTTTTACCTACCCAGAGCTTCCAGTATTGTCTTTGTGTCACGAAAGCGTGTTGTTCCTCTCCTAAAAGACTTCCTTTGTAACAAAAAGCTTGCAAAGATGTGTCTGCTGTGAGAGGGAGAAGTTATTTTATGTTCTGTCTGGGAAAGCCTTTCCTGAGCTCTGACACTGTGACAGCTAGCTGTCTTGGAGCTGGTATTTTAACTTTATTTCTTCCATTAATCGAGCAATAGCTGCCCACAGGCTCATTTCACCTTTGGTTTTGCACTTGTTTATAACCTATTTATTTCCCTGACTTTTTGTCCTCCCTCTGCTTTCTCTCCCCTTTGCACTGCAGTTTGCTCCTGTTGGCTTCTGGGCTAGAGGAAATATTTGTGTCAAAAGAGTAAATTGGTGGTCTCAGCTACTACTCCGGGTTCCACTTAAGAAGATGATGTAGGATTTCTTGGTCCGTGAACTGAAATGAACCTAAAGCAGACGAGATAKGTGTGCTTCTTTATTTTTCTTCTGGCTACATAAATGAAGGGAGTAACAATGAAAGATGAAATAATTGCTGCAAGGCTGGAAAGCTAATCAGCCTCCAGAGCACGTTGGATTTTTAGTCATCACCACATTGCTAACAACTTTCTGTGGGGGTTCCTAAAGAAAGGTTCCGAAATATGTTGTGGCTAGCATAAGGAATCCCTGCTAGAGGACATTCTGAAAGAAAATGGAATTATTCTTTCTCCCTCTGCTATCCTTACTCTTTTMTATATTTCACTTTTTCCCTTTTCCATTTTACCATGCTCTTCCTCCTTACTTTCCTTGCCAATCCTCATTACAGTCATTACAGTGTTTTGTCTTTATCATGAGCCCAGTAAATCCTTTTTACACATAAAATCATACTCAATTCAAATTATTCTGAATTTGAGAAGTGTCTACTGAGCTTTTATAAATCATTTATATCCCAGAACTGGCAAGTGCCAACAACCCTTTTCTCTAAGTTACTTTGGTAATGATGGGGTTTCTTATTAGCCCTCAGAATTAATAGTAGCTGAGATTATAGCCCAAAGAGCATGCAAGGAGCTAATTTCACTCCAGAGCTAAATRTTTTCTTGACTTCATCTGCATTGTCAACACCACAAGCTATGTATGCATGGATCTGTGTCTATAAAAAAAAACAGAAAAACAGCAGCACCACAATAAGGGAGCCTCCAGATTGGAATCTTATCCCTGCAGTGTTGCTGAGCAGCCATATTCTCCTGCCTGTGAGAGGAATGATTTGTGTTTTGGAGCCTGTCTGAGCAGATCAGCACATCCATGGTAAATCCTGGTACACGCTCTGGGGCGTTTGCAGAATCGTGGGCTCTCCCCCTGCGCYGGGCTGGCCACCGTCACATGGCAAATCACGGAACTCCAACTGTGAAAATTATGGACTTTGTCAAAYTGTCAATCCAGTCCTGAAAGACACCTGCTGGTAGGAGAAACCTTGACAAATATTTGTTCTAAACGTGGCAATGTTTGCAATCTGCAGTGGATGGATTCCCATGGCAAGACGCTCACCGAGCCTCTCCCACTGACACAATGCACAGCCCCTGTTAAACACTCGTACTCTGCGGACACTGCGTGATGTGATGCTCWCATTTCTTGGCAATTCTTGACTGTTGAGTTCAAAAACCCTTCAGTGTGGGGTACAATGAACACTGTTATTACGCTGAACTGAATGTACCATTTTCGTAATTGAAGCTCCACAAGAGTCCCCGTTCTGTTTGAAATCCAACTTCAATTAACATAACACGGTTAATTTTCATGCTCTGTGAAGTTCTTAGTATTATTTTTTCTCTCTTACAGCTAAATTCATTTTAAATATATTCCAGATTTACCAGSAATTCATTTTTAATAAATACATTAATTTTTAAGAATGTAGAAGTGCAGTTGTTTGCATATGCTTTTCTACTAATAGGAATATAGATGAAGAACCATTTTTTAAACAAAGAAAAGGAAATGGAATAGCTACAGCATAACAGTRTATAACCTAAAGGAATTTGAATTCTGTTTCGCAGGTTCTAATGCCTGGAATCTCCTTTTAAAATATCRGTGAGAAACAGCAGGTTCAAGATTTTACATTCAGTTCCCTTAGCTAGYCAATTTTTTTTAACCAAAAGTTACTTTTCTTTTTTCAAGAAAATTTAACAAAACTTTTAATATTTTTAATTTGATGGGGTTTTTTTTTGTAAGACTAAACTAAAAAAGGATAATTTAATCTTCTGCTTTACGCTTTCTTGATTTCTCTTTTAAAATCCATTTCTTTTTTATCCATAGCACTAGAAATAAGAAAGTGAAAGACAAAGCAATCAAATGTATGTGTTTCAATATTATAATGGAAATTTTATACCTATTGAAAGCRTTTTCAGAGCAGTCATGACTTTTTATGCCTACTTATGTTCTTGACTCATGCTTCTTCCAGGGTTACGATCCACATAGATTGCAGAGTTTTGTCATTTCAGACATGGCTTCAGTGCTTACTGCCTGCTCAGATGTTTGTTTTTTTTTCCTAATTCTAAGATGTGTTGATATATTATCATTATTCTATCAAATATGTGGAAGGTTTTCACAGCAATCTGAAGAAATTAAAATTTGTTCTGAATAGGAGAGTGGTTGTTTGAAGAGAAATCATTATTGTCAGATTACAGCACCTTGTAATATAGAATATAACACAGGTCTCTCCAGCTACACTGCCCTACTCTCTTRAGCTATGTCAGGGCTGGATGGAAAGAAAGGAGTAAAGAAGGCAGTCAGCTTTGAAAGACACAACTTTGGAATCAAACTGCAGTCTTCACTCATAAATTCTTTCAGAGCAAAGAAAAAGAGGGCATCAAATTATGTTATCATATGAAATTATTGCATTAATTTATTATCACAGTATATAATAAAGTATCACTTTAGATAAACTGCTGGTGGATGAATAACGAAGGCCAATTGACTTCAGATTTTTCAGGGGCTCAGACCTGGTTGACAGGAAGGAGAATACAACTTGTCACAGATGAGGAGGGTGTGSGCGTGGATGAAGGCTAATACCATGGCATTTTTGGGAAGCAATGTAAAATTACACAGTCCATGGAGAGCTCATAGTAAGTAGCCTCACTGCTGAGCCATTCTAGAGATTTATGCATTTACCCTCTATGGTTTCGCTGATAAAGCCATGTCAAAATATTATGGCTGTGAACCACCTTTTTAACAGCCTGGAATCACTGTTTGTGTGGCAACCACTCCCACATTTTGTCAGGCCCTTCACAGGTGGAATGGGACAACTGGGACCATACCTAGTCCATGTGTAATCTGTAATTATTGCTTCAAATCTTTAGTCCATCTGGCAGGTTTTATTTTTTATGCAGTAGATGGGTTTAATTACGAATGCATATGCACAAAAAGGCCAAACAAAGGCTKGCAAAATCTTTGTTGACTATGCTGTATTTTCACTGAAGCTAATTGTTTGCTTAGATTTTTTTCTAAGTATTTAAAATGTTATGATTATGGAAACATCCCTCATTCTTGCAGGGTTTTCATTTTATATTGGGTTATATAAGCTTTTCATTCTAATAATAGAACTTTCAGCAATGAAGTAAAATCAGGTACTACTCTACTAGAAATTAAGCTGCCACCCACAGTATCTGTCATTTCAGAAAGCATCCTTTGTTAGCAATGGAGCTGTGAGGKAAAGGAGAAGAAAACAAAGAGCTGAACACAGGAATAGAAGGTCTTAACATCCCCTTAGTTATTATTCTGCACTGAGCATGTTTATTTTAACATTGCTGTTGTCCAGCATTAATTAGTGCATGATTGTGAAGCAAATTGGTAACAGAAAATGAAGAGGACAATCCCCAAATTGGTAACAGAAAATGAAGAGGACAATCCCCAAAGTGTGACAAAGACTTTGTCAGGATTGTGAGGATTCACCCTGGAGTGTGGCCATGGGAGCTGGTGCAGGTTTGACGTCTGGCTCTCGCTCAGCCTTGGTGCGAGGAGTGTTTCTGCAGCTCTGCAGTGATGACAGCTGCAGAGGCAAATGTCGAGAGTCAGCTCAAGTCACTGGGATCTTTAACTCCTCTTTCACAACCATGCAAATAATTTCCTGGCCTTGATTATTTTAACTCATTGGTCTCTGACAAGGAAATAGCAGAGACCATCCCCTTGGGCTCTGCCTGTGGCTGTGTCCCAGCAGGAGACACCATTTCAATACATAAGTCCAGCTTTGGGGTTTATGTCACACTTGACTCTGGGACTGGTTTCAAGCTCTCATAAAGCCAGGCGTCTCCTCCTGTAATTTTTCCAGTAATGGGCCGGTGCTGGTGGCAGCAGGCAGTGAGCAGCAGTCCTGAATAACACAGATGGTGCTGCATCTGACAGTGTGTTATTTTACAATAAAAAAGGGTTGTCATTTTTATGCTTGCTATTATGAAGCCACCTGTATTCAGTCTGCTCTTGGGCAATAGGGAGTCATGGGAAATATGAGTGTGTGGTGCTGACCCTCACACACGTGTGCTCTGTGTGTGTGTGCAGAGCTACGGACRCAGACACATGTAAATCAGGATGTGTGAACATGCATGTTCAGAGGCAGAAGATAAAAAAAAAGCATAAAGGTCAGCACAATATTTTCAATTTTTCAATTTGTGGAAGCATTTGATCATATTTATTCGTTCTTAAGACAGTTTCATTTTTAAAACATTGTGTCATCTTGCTAGAAAAAGAATTCTTTCCTGTGCTTCTGGGGGTGGGATACTTATTAAATAATTATGGTTTAAAAAAAAAAAAAAAAGGAATCATTCAGTATCCCACAGGATAAGAGAGATGCAGAGCACCTTGCAGCCATCACCATGTTTGGATCCACTTTCCAGGCTAAGCACTTCTGGTAGATACCACTAACACAAGAAACAAACGTACTGTGCTTGGTATAATCAGTCTTGTCACTGACATTGCTCTTCTGCCCTCACCCAGGTCTGTCCTCTACGAGAGTCTCATGTGAATAGCATGTTGTTTTCTCTGAGAGTTTCTGTCAAGGAAGATTTTGGCCCTGTGGACTTAGATGATTTTGCATCACATTAGTCTGTTAAAAAGGACTGGAGTCTGATGATGTGTGTGATGTAATATTAAAATAATAGTCTTGATTCCAAAGAAATGGTTCTTTTGCTCATAAAATAATAAGTACATCCTATTTCCTAAATTACAGAGAAAACATAAAAATTGTGAACAATCCAGAAGGAAGAAACACCACAAACAAAATTCCAGTCATTTGGCTCAGCTGCTTCTATAGATGGACAACATTTGAAAGGCAAATGCAAGGTAGGCCTGCCAATTGTTCTTCAAGAAAAAAATATTTTCATGTCATGGRAATCTTGACCCTCAAAACCAAATCTTTTCTGGAGGACAGCCTAAAATGTTTGCATTTTACACAGAATCTTCAGGATAAGATCCCACCCATTTGTGCCCTTGCAAAGAAGATTATCTTTGTTCTCAGTCCAGAAGGTTTTTCTAGATTTCTTCAGTACAGAAGACCTCCACATCTGGTAGGTTAACATCTGGATCCTCAGTGGGAGGTTCTCTGCTGTCTTTTAAAGGTCTGGGTGTGTCCCTGCTGCTTCTTGAASGTTCCTCATTTTCTGTCCCCCAGCAGGGTCCCTGCAGGTGGTGTTCCTCCTTTCTCCTCCTGCCAGCTCACCTGGAGGAAACAGGAATCCTTTCAAGGCACCCTCAGGTAAGGATCCATCCAAGGGCCAGAGTGCACCACCCCTTTTAGCTGAATGCTGCCCTCCCATGGGGGCACCACAGCAAATAAAGCTGATGCTTCTCCCACTACAGCTGGGGCAGGGGAGAGTGATGCATTTTGATCTGTTTTAGGTTTGGAGACACTGCTTTGTCCTTTTTACACTAGTGAACGGTTTTCATATCCTAAGAAGGTTTTCATATCCTAAGAAGGATAGGCCTAACAAGGCCATAGAGCTGCTTTTTCAGACCATCATCTGTTTTCCTGAAAAGAACATCTCTGACCAAAGTGATATAAAAACCCCCTGAAGATCAAATTAAGGTCAACAACATTTTAGTTTACAATCATTACAGATTATGAGGCTCTCACTGCACCATAGTTTCATTTTTAACCATTTAGCTGCCTGAGTATAAAAATGACAGCTACAGGCTTCTCTTAATTCACATGTTTCTGAAAATTCAATAGCAAGAAATCGATAGAGAGAAACAAGTACATGAATTAAGATTCAGCATACAAGCCTTTAGTTGTGTATTGAACTCAGGGAGGGGATAGTTACCCGAGGGATTAATCGTTCTGTAGGACAACATAACTGCCTCTTTCACCTTGCACTTCACAGCAGTGGTGTGTTGTCTTCTTTGCCCCAGTTCCTACAAGCCCCCAAAAGGAAATGCCTTTCAGATCTTAGGAAATCTACCCTTAATGTTTCAGTAAATTGCAAAACTGTTTGAACTGCAGCTGCAATARCGCAGACACGAAGCACCTTAGAAATAATCATGAACAGTGGAGATCTCTGTGGTCAGGAGATCACAGGCAAGTTACTAAAATGCCTAATGACAGGCAGGATAACCAGAGGGTTCACTGTATTCACTGCTATAAAACTATTTTTACCACCTTAGACCACTGGCCTGATTGAGTGAGATCTTCTTTTAAAGGCCTTGTTGATTTTGTTAAATTCCTTGTTTGATTCCTTTTTTAAAGGAATCAAAAGTGATGGACACTGAAAAGAATTTGCAGTATTTCTTTTCAATAGTGATTCTGTATCTAGAAGAAGAGGTTTGAGTAGGTATCAGTAAATTATTTGAAAACCCCCATAAGACTTGTCCAGACACTGTCAAAAGAAAGTTTTCCTTCTTTTACTCTTTCAAATGTGAAACTTTGATTTGGTTCTGAACTATTTGTCTGGGGCATGGTTTGATGTATTTTAAATTTGTAATAAAATATGTGGGCATGTCTAAACCTCAGTGGAAAATTAATGCTGGTCCGATGTAGACTCTAGATAACCACACAGAATTAGAGTTCTCTACTAAGTTTATTTAATCAGTAAAGAAAATAATCACACAGTATTTAAAACCTTRTTACAGCTGCATTTATTATTTCCTTTTCTCTAGACACAGAATCAGAGACTAGAGTTATTTTAAAAAAAGAGTTTAAATTCTCACATCTGAGTTTGACTCATTTCCCTGAAGCAAGTATTGTTTCCTTTTATTTAAATTAATTTATTTCTATGTATACTGATACATATGTGGACTACAATGGGAGATAGCTTTGTGTGCACAAACTCTGTTGTCAGAAGTGTGAGTTCATCTTACCTGGAAACGAACACACCTCTGACCTTTGAACTGGCCTAAATTAGTTTGAGTGTAGCTACATCAACCATAGTGAGCCAGGGAGCAGAGCAGGCTACCCTTCCTCTAATTTGCTTGGTCTGTGCTCTTAAATCCACATTTTATCTCTAACCATAACCTTACTCAAGCTGCTTAGCTTAAAGGTAACTTGGAGATTGCTGAAAAAAWTCCTACTGCATCTTTGTTATATACTATTTCTCTTTTTAATATAAATCCACTAAAAGTTGTCTATTCAAAAAAAAAAGTGTTAAGTGGCCATTTTGTCTTCAGATTTGGGCCTGTGTCTCTTTTCTCACACCAAATAGATTTAAACCTGTTGGGCTAATCCAGCCAAAACTGAAAACCATTCATACATTTGAAAGTTGTTAATGCTTTAGAGCTGTTGGAAATACGAGTCTGAGGCAGGTGGAAAAGAGAAACTCTGTAATATCCTTGATTGAAAAAAAAAAATCTAGAGCATGAGCTCATACCATGCTAGACACCAGAGAATCCACACAGGAGATGTTCATTTAAGCAGTTCCACTCCCMGAGAAAAGCTTGCATTGGAGTTTACATCATCCTCGACATGAAAGTCGATAAAACTTAATCCAAGGAAACCAAGCCTCATTAGTTCTACTTTTTTTTTCCAGAACAGCAATCTTAGGTCAGATTTTCTGGCTACATCATTCTGTGAAAAGAGTGGTTAATAATGTATGAGATGGTAAAATAATAATTGAAGTAACATTAGTACCACAATTACAATGAATTAAAAATGGTTTTGTGTTTTATCCTGCATGTTTTTTGGGATAGGTTTGATATAACCCTGTGTTGCAAGGCCATATCTRGCTTATGTTTAAATTTAAAGCTTTAATCCTGTCTGTGTTTAGCTTTAAAACATCACTGACTAAATCTCCAAATCTTCTTATCTTCAAAATTATGTCAGCAGCTATGACAAGATGACATCTGTTCAGGAGCCGTGACAAGAATCGGCGTTACTCGACACTCGCTGCAGTGTCTGCCTCCCCCACACAAACGGCGACTCCTCTGCTGAAGGATGAGATTCAGCCAGGAACCAGACTTAGCAATGCCCAATAATTGCTGTCTGCTGCTTCCCTGCCAGGKAGAAATGTCAGAGTTGTGTAGGTTTGTGCTGGTCAGAGGAAGGTGAGGCCTTTTTTCCAGAAACAGGGTGGGGCAATGCTTGTTTTTTCCATTTCCAGAAGTTGGAGGTGGGAGAGCCTCATGGTGAAAGCGGCTGCCATGGCTCCTCGCCATTCATGGTGTGCATTTATTGTGTCAGAAACGCTCTGCTGCTGCTGCAGTGAGTGCTGAGCAGAGATGGATTGAGGGCTCTTGTTCCACAAGACGTGGCGGAGGCAAATTAATAAATCCCTGTGAATGAAAGGGGGTGAGGGCCCTGATCCCACCTTCCCTATTCCCCCCGGTAATCCTGGGCCTGGACTCTTCCTCCATAACTTGTCCAGGGAGTTAACTCCGAGGTTTCCTCAGAATCCCSCACCCACAGATCTCTCCTAAGGGGGTAAGGGATGGTGAGTAATTCCCACAAAAACCTGGATGGCTSTGTGGGGAAGGGGAGGAGCGAGGGCAGGACGGGCCCTTCCCTCCCGGGAGCAATGCTRGATGAGCTCAGCTGTCCCTGTTGCCCAGTCGCTAATGGCACATCTGGCCCAGAGCCCCTTGGAATTCAGGATTTTCCTTCATGCAGGGTCTGGCTGCCGGCTCTGCTGTAACCCAACACTCCAAACAGCACGGCAGCTCTGGTGGTTCCGCTCCAGCAATGGCTTTCCATGGGTGCAGCCTCCCTCTTTCTGTAGCAAACACAGGGATAGTAACCAGTGACAGCCAAAAGAAGGCTGAGATCTCACAGATTGTCCCCCCCCTAAAACAGGAAGGTTCTTGCAGCCTTTGAAGTGCCATGTGTTGCTCCACAGCCTTTTGTGCTTCTCTGTGGGCTCCAGCAGTGCTGCTTTTCTGGTGTCTCCAAGTCCGGGGCCAAGCATCCCTGGTCTTCCCCACTGTCTCCCACCACAAAAAGGGATATTTGCTTTTTCCAAGAGTGCCTTTGTGACTGAAACAGCAATCTGTGGGCCTCTGGTGTGGATCCCCATGTGTCACTGCTGTCCCTGACCTTAGAACTCCTCACTGTCTTTTTTTGGGAATGAATGAAAGTCTCCTCACCTCCAAATAACAGTGAGAATTTTGTCTTGTACCTCTGGAACTCTCCAGTACTCCTCACATAAGTGCAGACATCCTTATTTTATGATTTCTGTCAAACCAGATGTTATCAGCTTGYAACCTATATTTCACCAGCCCCAAACTGTAATCTAGCTCTGCTAAATATGGAGAAAAGTCTGGCTTTAGAGTGGTTTTCCAAGTTTTGTGTTTAGATTTTCAGTATCTTATGTCAGAACATGTAATTTGCTGAAAATTGCATAGTCATACCCACTATTTCAGGGGTAGTGGGTAGCAAAAATAACTGTTGAATTGAAGCATTGTCTAGTAAGGCTGACTGAAAGAAGTAAGTCTAAGTAGTCTTGAACAAGGACATATTCTCTTACAATCAATATAAAAATGTCAACCACTACCTGCTATTTTTCTTCTAAAAAAAAAAAAAAAAAAAGAGCTCCATTCATGATTCATTTTTTGCTGTAAAATACCTTTTGTATATTTGGAATGAACACAGAACCTTGTAGCCTTCCTTTCATAGTTTTCTTTTGTTTCACTCCCCAAAAGACTTCAGAATTTCTTTTAGACATCTTTATTTCTCATGCCTCAGAATAATCCTATTTATCCTCTTCAGAATTCATTTCGTGTTTCATGGTCTCATCCTTTGTGCTTCCTAGGTCATTCCTGACACTCAAGGTGTCAGGAAAAAAAATCAGTTTCAGTTATCTGCTTTTGACTATTTATTTTGTATATAATAAGCAYGTTTTTACATATGTATTTTATACTTTATTTTATTAATTCTCCCACATTTTAGTGGTAGATCATGGAGGGTACTGGGTCTCTTGATCCTTGTCTTTATTTTCTGTTCCTGGAAGCTTCAAGGAAAAGGAGAACTTGCCCATTGGCTTTAGCACTTAGTTCTTCCCATCCCTTCAATAATTTGTTAAGATGATTTCTATGCCTTTCTGATAATTTCACCAGTGGCTTTMTTGCACCTTGCAAATTCTAGTGGACCAAGGACTGGCATGTTTCTAAACTACAAAATCATGTTTTCTCCTTTGAGATTATTCTGAGTTTTATCTTTTCTTATTCCTATTCAGGAATGTCATGCATAATCTGCTTTAATGGTCATGAACTCTGCCCTTGGTACATTTAACAAATTCCTGCTGTGTTGAAAAAAATTATGCAGCTCTTTCTTTTCACTGAGGGATATTGCCTTGGCATGTTCCTTTTGCAGCAGCATGTGCAATCTTTTACAGACTCCAGCTTTGCACAGCATATGAGATTCTTTTCATCAGATGCCTCATCTTGTAGCATTTTGGATGAATTATTTGATTTCTGAGCTCTTTCTATCAACTGTTCMTGGTTGATTCACTCAGAAAGACTTCCTGCTTTGTTAGGTTGGGTCTTTTCTTTGGGTGAAATTGTAGTTCCAGATTCAGTGTGGTTTCTTAATCCTTTATTTTTCCCAGTTTTAAAATGGTTTTTCATATATTCCGAARTTCAAGTGCTTTTAAATAGAGAACAACATGGTGGGGAAAAAGAAGTCAGAACACAACTCACTTTGCTTTATATTGAGTAAGTCTCTATTTTTGTTTTCATTTTTTTTAATAAGTGATTTTCATTCTTAATCTCTTTTGCCTACATTAACTAGAAAACTTTTAAGGAGATTCAAGTATGTCAGGAAAGTTAAAGCTGTTACCAGAAATAATATCAGTCATTCCTCAGATAAAAGACAGTGCAACTTGAACAAAATCCTGCTAACAGCAAGGCTGTACAGACTTTTATGGGTAGAGGAGCTTTTCAGAAAGAGAAAGAATAGGACACTGCAGGGATAAAAYATAGCAAATTGTTAGAAAAGATATTTTAGTAGTCAGTTGCTCAGGAGTGGACATTGTCAATCAATGCAGAGTTGAGAGCAGCTGATGAAAGTCTTTTCCAGGAAAATGTCACCACAGAGTGTGAGTCTTTGCTGCCCTGCAACAAAGATTGCAAAGTGTTAAGGCATTATTTTGCAAACTTAATAATTACCCTGTATTATAAAGGGAAAAAGTGCATTTAAGTTATTTCTATATGTAAGTAAAAATGCTTTAGAGATGCCTGAATGCTTTCTTCATGCATAACATGCCCTCACTCTTGCCACCAGTGACTCTCAGMATAAATGTCAGTGTTTTCCAAATGTTGTGGTAATCTAGGTATTAATCTGCAACTAATCAAAATGCACATTGAAGTTTTAAGAACTGAGATTTAGTGTCCTGTAATTGCAGCAATGTTTCTTACTCATTTTGTATCTGCTAGCATGTAAAACACACAGTTTCTCTTTCCTTCTGGATGTGGACAGCAGCACACTGATCCCTGCAAAACAGAAGCACAGGAGGAAAAGCTCTRCCTAAATTAAAGTATAAAGGAAGGATTGCACACAAATCGTTGTTTTTGTTGAGGGTATTCTGTTTCCTTGAATAACCTATTAATTCTGAAGGCCGTTTGGGTTAGAATTCTTAATCTGAAATATGTTGTTATTCATGGCCTCATTTTGTGTCTTTTCATCATCTTCTTTGTCTGATGGCTATTTTAAAGAAGGTTTTTAAGAACAGGATGGATGGCAACAAAAGAATGTGTTTACTTTATCCATCATTCTGGCCTGATTCCACTACACTTACCCTCACTGAGGCATGCATTAGATTTCAAGTGTCTCATTCTTCCCAGTGAAGCTAATTGCAGAGCAAAATAGGCCAAATGTGAGTGAGGATTCAAAGAATCCAGTTTGCAGTAACTATTGAAGCAAATAAATACATTTTGTTCTGGTGACTTCTCCTCTAGTGCACAATGGCTGGATGTGAGTCCTGTGTGGAGTCACTGGGCTCTTGAATAAGGGCTGTATGCCAGAAAAGATGTGATTTGGCAAAAAAAAAAAAATGCCCTGAGCTGCTCAGAGAGGATGAGACCTTATGATTCTGGAGTTGAAATTCCTTCATATGCTAAATACAGCCTAGTGTATTATCTCTGTTCAGTAAAAGGAAACATTTACAGAGTGGAAATAGCATTTATTTTGCTTTTTTTGAAGGTATGCATATGGAAAAACTGGGTAAATTGGAAGTTTCCCCTCTAGAAATTCTTGAGGAACTTGGTTTTCTGCCCTGTAAGTTTTTAGTCAGGCAGATAACATCTTCTACTAACACTGACAGTGTAGTTATCAGAGGAGGTAAACTTCCTTGCACACCTTTCAGGCTCAAAATAGAAGCAGAAAACTTCAAATATAAGTTGAGTTTAATTAGCTGAATCTCAGTTGGACCAGAAGACAAAAATTATTAGGTCTGTTGCATGCAGAAGATGGTATCCCACTGCTGGGGAGGGATGATAAGGTGAAGGAACAGAAAAGGATTGCTCATATCCTCCAGAACCTGATGAAGTTTGTATGGGTGCAAGCAGGCATGAGACTGAGAAAGTTTTTAAACTAATAACTGTATGAGCTATGAAATTTTCATTAGATTTACAAAAAACTTTAGTTTCCAAGTTCATGTCTGGAAATGTTTTACACAATCCTCTTGAGATCATGGCTGGGAAATCACTGAGAGAGTGATTGCTCTGTGGAAAATACTCATTTGAGCCACTTGGTCTCTCTGCACTTTAATAATCTCCCAGGAGTTCATTTTAGTGTGTTACTGTCTTGGTGAAGACTTTTGGTGCATTGGGAAATGCAGCTGTCAGACCTCAGGTTCCTGATGGCTCTGTTTGGGGGAATATTTATTATGATTATTTTAAAGGTGTGTCAGCAAGTTTGCCAAGATTTATGGTCTGGAATTATTCAGCACATGTCAGGCTGTGACATCCTCCTGCTCTGCATAAACATGGTCAGACCCATCAGGAGCTCGCACTCTAAATAGCTGAGCCAGGCAAACAGTGCACCGGTATAACTCAGTTTCCTCCTTCTCTCCTGAGTAAAATGCAGCCTGTGCAGTGTAAAACCAGGCACAGAAACAAAAGCTGGCTCTGAGGAAGGCAGCAGGTCKCTGGGGAATGCGAGATGGGAACCAGCCCCTTTGCAGTGTGGCGATTGCTCAAGGGTGGCATTGCAGGGTGTGGCCATGCTGCCTCCAGAACCTCAGCCAAACTCTCTTCAGTCACCACAGGGTGTCCCTGAGCAGTGTCCCCGTGCCTGATTTACCTTTTTGCACTCACTCTGCACCTCCTGCAMGGCAGCTCTTTGTCTTGACACTTTTCAATTAAATGCTTGAGCAAGGAGCTCTTCTAAAGAGAAGCGATCTCAGCACAAGAGAAAGTCCCATCCGCATCTGATGCAAAATGGATTATCACCATCTGCTTCAGACTCTCCCCTGGTATTTTGTGTCTGACTTCTATTACCTGTGTCTGATTTAGGGGATAAACACCCTAGGGCAGTGTTTGCACAGTACTCCATGCTACAACAGCACTCAATAAATTATAAGAGAAGGTGGTCACACAGGGTCGYTCCCGGCTTCCCATCCCTGAATCCCTGATCCACGGATCTCAAGCAGTGCAGGAGAACTTATTTGTTAAGGGGCATTGTTCTACACTTGAAGAAATTTCTCCCAGAACAAGTATTTTTCTGCTAAGGCACATTAAACCATGTTTCTTTTAATTTAATGAGGGTTTGTTTTGCTAGTTATTCACGCCTTAATAATTCAAATCTTTTCTAGACATTAAGACACCAAGGATTGTTGTAGGCAGTCAAACAATAAAAAAAAAGAAGAAAAAAAAACAAACCTTAAGCAATTTCCTCATCCTACCTCAAACCCAAATAATTCCCTCATCCTACCTCAAACCCAAACTTTGAAATTATTTTCTCCCTCTTGATGTATTTTTTCTCCCTCCACTCACCACCACCCCTCTTTTCTTTCATTACACTCCTTTTTCTGTGCTGATTCCCTCACAAACCCAAGCCCCTCATACAGTTTTTCTTCTTCTTGAGTGACACAGAAGCATAGCCACAAATATTCATTATCATCTCCTTCAATATTTGAAAATGCTTAGGCATGACTGTAACACAAAAGAAGCACTTAATTGGCTAGGTTATGCTCTTAATTTTAGCTTATTCAAGCTCTCTTGCAGAAGCCTGATTTTTACACTTTCTGAATTTTTATTGTTCTTCCTTGGGCATTAATGAAATACAAAATACTGTTGGTTTGAAAGGCAGTGTTTACATTTAAAGGACAGAATGCACAAGGTCAATGAAGACTCTGTCCYACACAGTTATTTAAACCTTTTTTACTTGCTGGCCCCTTGGGTTTTATGGTATCCTCTGTTGTTTTCTTCCATTTCCCTAACAAGCATAAAATAAATACGGGAGGAAAAGCTGATTTTTCTCACCACCCTTCCCCCTTCTAAATAGCAAACAACAAAACCAGTCTATCTGTATGGATATGCTAAATGCTTGCAAATTATTGGGCATGATGTCTAATAGGTGTGCTTGCCATCCTRAAGGTATAGATTCCTTTAAAATCAGCATAACTGAGATGCTCATTCTCTGGCTTTCAGAGAGAGCAAGATTGAATGCCTTTCTACTCACTCTGCAGTTCCCATTAATGTTAACAGGAATATTTCCTTTTGCTTCCCTTGGAGTCGACTCGATAGACATGTGGGATCCTTTGATAACCTCTTAAAAAAGACACCCTTCTGCTTTACATGCACTTTAGAGCTTTAATGAGCTCACGGTGTCTCCGTGGCCAAAATGTTATCTAATACTTCTTGTAAATAATACAAGATAGCTTTTTACTCTGCAAGTGACCTCTGCAGCATGTGCTAACAGTCTATTTGAATATATTTGCCCACGGGGTGTTTTGCTGGAGTCAGGGGAAACCATTAGGAAAGCAGAGCAGAGCTGCCATTCCCTAGCTTTTCCACAGCCCAGAAACAACTGTTTCTATTCAGCCACTGGGCCAGACAAAATCTGGCAGAAGGAAAGGTGAAAGGAGGAGGAGCCAATACCCTTATCTTTGCTTTCCAGTTCATCGGTGCAAAGCCATGTAGGAGCAAGTCATTTCTCCAGGGGAGCCTCTGTGCAATTCCTATTGCAATGGAAATTTTTTTGTCTGCTTCAAAGGCCACTGTAAACACAAAAATGTGATTTGTGATGTCTCTGCATGTATATCTGGTCCTACTTCTATTTATAAATGCAGGATTTATACCTTTGAGCCCCTAGCTCACATCATATACCAACAGGTTTTTGGGGAAATTTTCCATAAAAAGGAATGAAATCAGAGCTTTGAATTCCTCTTTCTTGCTATGTTTTARATGCATAAGAAGTGTTAAACAACTGTTGAAATGCAGCCTTATGTGCAGAGCTTTGTGCTCTGAAGGTATTCAGAGGAGTGGGCTGCAATGCTTTAAAGTCCCAGAGTGCACAGGCACATCCCAYGCTTCAGAGCGGCTTTTCCTGGGAACATCAGGAGTTCTGCCGTCTCTGGATCCCTTCAGCAGGAAGGCTTTAGCAGTGGGACAAGGGATGGGCTCATCTGTTCACACTCTGGCTTTGGCCCCGCCTCTGTGCCCCCTCAGGAGCGTTTGGAGAGCAGCCCTGTGCCCTTGGCTTTGGCATCAGCTCTGTGTGGGAGCACAAAATGCAAGGGAGACAAAGAAAAGGGAAAAATGCCTCCCTTTCCTCCCTGAAAGCCTGCAAGCATGTCCCTGTGGTGGGATCCAGGTAGGAGAGGGCATCCATCCTCCCTCCATACTCATGGCCCTGCTTGGGCTCCCAGGACCCTCCTTTGGCTGATGGCAGTGGTGGCCAAGCTGCARGATCTGCGGAGTAGCTGTGGATGCTCTGCTCTGTAGGGTGGCATTGGTGGCTGTTTCACAATGGAACTGATTGCTCTGGTGAATTTAATGGGCATAGTCCAGCTACAGGTTCTAGTGGAGAAAGGGTGATGCCTGCCATATGTTAAGAACACTAAACAMATACCCATGCCTTTGGATTCCTGCACTTCCCAGGTTTTGTTTGATGTCAGTGAAAATCTAAAGTAGCTGATCATCTRGATGTGCAACATCAGGCAGCAGAGGTGCCAGCTTCCCTCCAGTTCTCCAAATAGAGATTCTGTTCTGTTCCGTTTCCCTGCAGCTGCCCAGATCATTTGCATCCATCTTTTTTCCACTCTCTGTGCTTCTGGGAGTGTCCCTCAAAGACTTGCACTGGCTGAATGCTGAGGTTACTGACTCRCAGTCTTGCTCACTTCTTGCTTCTCTCTCTCCAACCTGTACAAAGCTACTGCATTTAGGACAAATAAGATTATTAAAAAGGTGTTTGCTCACCATTTCTGATACTTACAGCAATCCCAGTAAGAACTATATTTCAACAGTTGTTAAATTTCAAGGGTTTGGTGTTTTTATTTTTTCTTTTTTGGTTTTTTTTTTTGATAGATACTGGTGTACTTAGGCACTACATTACAATGAATATTAATTTTGGTTGCATTGCACTTCCCCATCAATGACAAGAATAAATTAACTAAAACAATATTTTATTTCCTACTTTAATGGTGAGTACATAGCATTAATTATATTATTAATCCAACTAGAAACTCTTGTACAAAGCTATTTCAAGCCATTAGTTGCCCTGTTATAATTGATGGATTACTGCATTATCATTTAATTTAGTATTGTTTTCAAGGCATTGCATTTGGTTTCATTTAAGTTAATTGTATGGCCAAATAAGGAAAGAACTTGCTTTGTGAGCATGAGTGATGCAAGCATGGATTCTTCCTGATTTCAGAGGTATTATGGGATGTGATCCATACAGCAATTCTGCACAAGGCCCTCCAGTTAGCATTACCTTGCAATTTATGGAAACAAGAAATGAGGGAATGGACCAGAAGATTGCATGGCATTTGGATTCAACATTGTGATAGTCTCCTCTGCAAATGGAAATTAACATCAATTATTCAAATCTAGTTATGCTTTCAACTCTCTTAATTGCAAAGTGTTTTCCATTCAGTGATCAAGACCAATTCCCTAAACATAATAGCAATTATAACTGTGCATCCAGAGGAAAATATGCTCTCTTTGGCCCAATTTTCAGCTCTGATATGACCCCTTTATGCTGCTTTTTACACAGAGGGGTTGTTAAGAWGGAGCAACTGTTCTTTTTTGCATGGAACATATCCCAGGGCTGTCAAGGAGCGTGGACAATAATCTGCTTTACTGACCCAGCATAAAAACAGGGGAAACATAATGGTGGGATTGTAATGCCAGAATATAGACCCTAAAAAATTCAACAAAACTGGGCATAGGTACGTAGACTCTTTTAGGTAGAAGTCCTTATGTGCCTGAGACACCTTTACCAGGGCAGAGAATGTGGTACAGGACTGGGGAAGATCTGTGGCAGCTGAGGCAAGGCTGGAGGTGATACTCAAGGGTGTCTARGATAGCACAGTAAGTGCCTGAGTTACCCCGATTTTGCCTGGCAACTGGGACAGCTCTTCTGGGCTATGAAAAACTAAACATAAATTTTATTATTCTCAAAGCTGAAAATTRCTTCATTCACTGGCTTGTGAAACAGGGAAATAATGAAGCTTCTTTCTCCTTTCTCTTCAGTGCAATTCCTATTTTTTATTAGAATAACTTTGGACCACTCTTGTCCATCTTCGAGCCTTTTTTTTTTTTGACAGAAATTTCAGGTCTCTTATTCTGTCTTTAGTAGATAGTTGCATGAGACATCAAAAATCAATGCCATGTCTACTGACAGAGAAGAGAGCAGTAACTCTCCTAAACCAAAGGTAGCAGCGTTCTCTGTATTATTTTCACTAGAGATAGAAGTAGTCATTGGATTGGTTGAATGACACAGTTCATTCCCTACTGTGTCCTCCTTTGATAAAAATAAAAAAAAAATAAATGAAAAAGTTATAAAGTCTTAGTTTTCTGAATTCTTTAGGATTCAAATTTAACTTTCATTATCCTTGTTTACAGTATATTATTTCCTGAAAGCACCTAATCTGGAGCTCTAGGTTTTACCACTTGTATTATTGAGAAACAGATTATTTTCATGCTGCCTTTTCCATTTCCTGATGTGATATTTTGGATTCTTCTGACAACAAAAACAAACAAACTCACTCACCCATGACTAATTAGATTTCAGCCAGTACTGGTTGGCCTGAATTTGGGCAATGACTCCTGCTTCAGCTCTCTCTGGAGGAGAAATTTGGTTTATATATTTGTTATGAGCAAAGGTGTATTGCTTTTTCAACCAGCTTCAACTAAATTGTAACTTTCAAGTAGAACAGTGCAGCAGGATTGAATAGTCAATGCCAAGGATGGGCTTAATCAGAAAAGGTGGGATCCTTACTTTGAAACTCCTGTGTGGTGTGTGTTGGATAAGAGATTTTATTGGCTACCCTTCTAAACCAGAAAGATTGCTTTTTAAATGTAACAGAGGTTAGAACAATCTTGCCAAGGATCTTGCCTTTTGTCTTACCTGGTTTTATCTTACCTCCACAATCTGCAGAGCCTGAGGAAGCTGCCATGGTTGGTGCTGATTTTTCCTTGTATCCAAAGATGGTCCTTTGCTTCCAGCAGATTGGCCCAAGATCTGTGAAAGCTCTCCTGCAATGGAAGCTTCATAGACCAGGCAGGATTTCACTTATGCCCAGATGATTTGTGTTTTGTTTTTCTACAGAGGCAGGATTTTCCAGCTTTGAGACAACTGGGAATGCCAGAGGGAAGCCTGAACACTGTGCTGACACTTACACAGAATCCACTCCTTTCATGAAAAGGCTGCTGTCCATGTGTGCTGAAAGCTTTSGTTTGTTTCACTCTACAGATGCATATGATGGACTATTCTAGTTTTTATAATCTGAGTCTAGAAGTAATAATAGACATAGGGAGATTATAGTTTATCCCTCCTGATAATTTACCACAGGGTRTATATGCATTTCTGGTGAAGCATATTGCTGGTGTCTGGACACCATTCCATGAGAAATGAGATGCATTATCTGCACTAACCAGGCTGCTGTCCCAAAACCCACTCAGTACAGTATGATCTGCTCATTTCAATAGATGCCTCTTTCACTCCTTACTACTTTAGAAAGAATATCTCATTCAAGGAAAAAAAAAAAAGAAAACAAAGGAAAAAAGTGGAACGCAGAGAAATTACTCCAGTGGCAGTAACACWCAGAAACATTTGCCGTGGGCATTGATTGGAGTAGTTGTCATATATTTATGTCATGATATAATGGCACACTGTAGGCTATTCTTATATGCATTCTCATTCTGAGCTCATTTGTCACTTGTCTCTGTAAATTCAACATCTTCCTCATCTGGGGGAGTTTATATATCTCCTTGCAGTTGACTGTAAACAAATTGCAAGTGCTGCTTTTGGCAGCTGACAGATAGATCCAGCTGGTTAGGTGAGGCTGCTGCGTTCTCAGTGCAAGATGAAAAACTCACACATTAGAGAAATTCCAGGCTGCTGCTTTCTAGTGCAAAATTTGGGATGTGACAGCAGATGTCAGATTTAAAAARGAGAAGAATGAGATTCTGCAGGGGACTCGAGTATCTTGTTTCATTCTCATGAAGAAGCGCAGACACTTCACTGCCTTGCTGCTGAAATTGGTGACTTTATGCACACCGTGTGAACTGAGCCTGTGTTTTGGGACTGAGCTGCTCCACTTTGCTAAAGCACAGGTTGGTTTCTGACTCCCAGCATGTCACACCCCTGAGCCTTCCCATGTTCTCAAGCCAAATCTCCATCAGCAATGGTAGGATCGGGACGCTCAGAGCCCTCCCAGCAGCAGCGAGTCTGCGAACACATTTTGCACGGAGCTCGCTGCAGCCCCGAGGCCTCGCTCTGTGTCTGCCCTGGATGATGGAAAACTTTAATAACACGCACAGAATTAATTTGGACCTTGTCCTAACACAAGTCTTTGAAGTCAGTGGGAAGCACTGAGGGGCTTTGGCATGGCAGTCTTTATTTCTGTGCCTTCAGCTACTCCACCGACTGACTTCAGTGGGTGTGAGTCGCTGTTGTTTCCGTAAGCACCTCTTTTAATATGTAAAACCCATATGTATTTGTTCTTGTCGAGCAGCCTCTCACCTCTCAGTTGTACTGAAAGGTGCTATACAAAAAGAATAAATTGGTGGTGCAGCTCTTTGTGCCTTGCTAAGATAAGACACCAGCCATATGGGCTTGGTTGCTGGGCACAGAGAAAACAGCTGAGAGCTGGGAGGCTCGCTGAGTTTCTTTGGTTGGTTGATTTGTTTTTATTAGGCACTTCTTTTAATTATTTCTTTTTTTTTTCCTCTGGCCACTTAGAGATGAGACCTTGTGGTTCTGTATGTAATTGTGTTAGCCTTTATTCAGGAGGAGCCATATGGTGTTCTATAGGAACCCAGGAAAGGCTCCTGGGGTTGTCAGGGGCACACGTAGCCTGCCTGGTGCTATCTAATGATTTTCACAGCTTTGCTGAATTCCCTTTCCAGTCACACTCCTTGTGCTGCCTTACCTCTACTAGAAATTTGCTCTAAAACTTCCCTCCTCTGGAATTCTCCTCATTTTTAGGGCAAGCTTATTCCTGACCGTGTTTTCCTCCCCTTTGTTGGTGTGCCAAGGACTACGCTGTCATTTAGTGCAAACAGTTTTTCTTTGGAATGTTTGTCCTTCTCTCCTCCTAACACACGCACACACAAAAACATTTGCAAAATATACATATCTGCTTACACAAAGAGCCATTGTGTTTTCTAAACAGAACAAAGGATGATATTTTAGTCYTCCTGTAAACCTAGACATCCTTCTTTCTGCTCCAGTCCGAAGCTRTCTTCCTTGAATGTACGTGACTGGAACTATGCAAAGTATCACTGTAGCATTCTACACAAATTGCTGTTAAAACCTTATGAAATAGGCTTAATGTTGCATCKCCCTATGGAAATATTTGGTTTACATTGTTAAAAAAATCATGTTAGCCTTGTTTAAAATTAGAAATGCACCGACAATTCACAGTCATCCTACTTATACATTTAATCAATTCATCTAGTTTATGTAGATAATATACCCATATTTCCTCAGTCATTTAGAAACACTGATTGTGCACAGTGAATTATAAAACAATGCAGATGAACAATAGAAAAATATGTAATCCAGCACACATGACACAAAGTTGGAGACTCTTGCACCTGGCCCCAGCATTTTTTATCCCTAAAGACAAAGCATGTAGAAAATGTCTCTTCCAGCTGCTTTTTGCGAATGCAAATTATAATTCAGGTTAACAGGTTAACCATTTTGAATACTATTGTATAGTTGTCAGGAACTAACCTAATTCTTACTTCATTAGTTAGAAAAAGAGTTMATAACTGCATTGTATATAATTCTGAAAAATTGTGCAGGTCAAAACAAAGGGCATTTTCATCCATGATCACTCTGTGTCAGCATTTCGGTGCAAATATTCAARAATACTTGTGCTATAGATGAAAAGGTATTAGAGATTTACTTATAAATTATATTATTGTAGCAGAATACATCTRTTCTTACTAGTATCATCTGTTCAATTCAATAATGTGTGTAATTGTCACCTTTGTAATAATTACTTGCATCTTTAATTTGTTTTTCATCTTAACCTTTACCAAATATTCATAAACTGGAAGGTGTACAGCTCATTGCTGAAATAGTCACACCAGGCTCTGTATTAATTTTGTCCCTTTAGTTTCTATCAAATCTGTTAAAATAGAGTTTCATTATGATTTTGAATTACCATACATATGCTTTGAACAGATCCTTTATAACCTTCCCTATTTGCATATCATTCACCAATGCATTCTTAACATGAAAAAAAACCCCACACAGACACAAAAATCCCTTCAATATCCCAAATCCCTCGTTTTCATTCTCTTCCTGTGAGTTTGAAACCTCTGCAAATCAGCATTGTTTAATGTGCTGACCATTTCTCTTGGTGAGAAAGTGCATCTCTSTGTGCATATATACAGATAAATAAGGGCAGCCACCCAAAGGTACAGACTGGCTATGGATAAATTATTTATTATGAGTTACGGATGATCTTATAGTTCATGAGTGACAGAGCAAAACAGAATGACKAGCTGGTATGAAAGCTCATCAATAACTTGAAGTAATAAATAATGTATTTGTCTTCTGCCAATTGAATATATTTTTTATGCTCTATTAGTAGCTTTCCATGTGTTTAATAATTATTTTGGAATGAGATGRGGAATTGCATCATCCAGATTCAAGGAAGTATTTCTACAAAATCTCATTTTATTCTGTGGCACACTTTTTGTTTAAATTATACAGACGCATACTAGGGATATGCAACTAGTCTCAATGAATAATTTATTTGAATTTAACCTCCTTTTTTCTGCTGCTGGAATATTCAAASAATAGGCCACAACTTATTCGGATTCATATGTTATTAAAATTTTATTTGACAGATGTCTTTTTGAGTTTTTATTTTATGTCTTGACAGCAACTATTTGAAAATGCAGCTATGTACTATAATTCTGCTGAAATAAATGGAATGCTTTTTATCTGATCCTTGATTAGCTRCAATTGGCCTCATGAATCCCATGGTACTTTGTGTCCTGCCTGCATGAGAATACAAGCAATTSTTATGTGAGCATTTTATGTAGAGGCATAAAAGTCGGTTTGTGCCAATTAAGCGAATAACTCTGAAGTTGCTTCCAAAGAATATATTGGTCAACTGTGAAAAGCTGCTGCAGATACTGAATGAAATAACTTTCTCTAAAAGTTCAAACATATTTTTTCTTTTCAGGTTTTTAACTTTGTTCACTGTTGAGGCTTCATGTTTTACATATTTTTTTCCTTCTCTGTATTTTGTAATCTGCCTTTTCCTCATGTTCACCTGCCTGATCCTGAGATGATGGTCTTCCAGTAGCTTCTTTCTCTGTGAAGGTGAAACTAAAGATCACAGGTGCGCCCCCCCAAAAAGTTGGTGCTGCAGTGCTTCATCCATTCTTGTTCTTCATGTATTTTCTATAAAGACAGATCATTGAATTAACATAGACAAGTTAATGTATAGTCCATGAATCCCTGTTGGACAGAAAGGTGCTGATGCCTTCCACCTGATTCCAGACACTTAACTGGGAATTTTACATGAGCCTCCAGAGCTGAGSCTCACTCTCAAAATGTTTATTTCATGATAAACACCAATTTTGGTTCCTTTTTCAGTCAGTACAGAGAGAGACAGGAACCACACAGGGACAATTTGGATCATGAATACTCTGGGTAACTCTTCACATCTTCTTGCTTGCTCTCATTGCTTATTTCAGGTGCAGACCAGGAGGCCAAATCCTGGATTTCTCTAACAGAAATGTAGRGGACACCAGCGAAATGGGCATTTCTGGGCAATGCTCTTTTTTTTACCCTGAAGCAGCACAATGCTAAGGGAAAAACCCTACATTTACAAGATCTGAATTTAGGTAAAATGAATCAATGCAGTGAGGTAATCTACATCACAGACTTTTTAAAATGCAAAGTATGTGAGTTTGGATGGTAACAATAAGGACCCAATCCTGCCTGGAGAAGCAAAATTCGCATTGGGTCACTGGGGTGGGTCTGCTACTTACCTCACTACTGCTTGTGAGAGTTTTAATTGCAYTTGCAGGTTAGATACGTTCCTGATCTGAAGTCCAGGCCAAATTTCTGACTGGATTTTAACTCAAAACCTCTAAATTGACCCCATGCTGACTCCTGATCCAGGGTACTGAGGGTTCCCAGGCTGCCTTGATACGGCCCTGCTGCATGGGGGCATTTGCTCACAATTAATATAAATAATGCAAACGATCTCATAAAATTAATTTGGACATACTCCCCCTTTGCACAGACTCCCACAAATAGCTTGAGAAAATGTATTTTTKGGAATCTTGATAACCAGCAGCCTACTAATGTCATTTTACTTTGTGACAGAATAGCATTTGTGGAATCTCAGAGGCAGWCTCCCAGCTAGCATAATTTGCCATATCTCCCTTGGACTGCCACTGTTTTATTGCAGCTCACAGATCTGCCCCATGTCTCTTGCTCTACTCTGACTTTTGTGATTCCTGTGTGCCCCATATATCCATATTTTATTAAGGCATACTGAGAAGGAGAGGCAGCTTTCCTTTGTGCCACTACAGAAATACAAAACAACTTAATTGGCCAGAGCAGGCAGGTTTACAGCTGCTTTATGTTGACAAAAAGGYACCAAGGAGCCAGACAGCACTACTGAAATGGGGTTTGTAGCTCATAGTGGCAAGATCTATACAGGAGAGTATGAAATTGTAAATACATTTAGATTTGACAATAAGTCTTCTCGTGGCTCTTTGCAAGAGCTAGATGCTCATATTCACTGGAATTTAAAAAAAACAACAAAACTTTTATCAGGGGAGAAATTCTGTTCTGAATTGACAGAGAGCTCTGCTCTCTGTTGTATGATCCAGAGTGATCCCACTCCATCCCTAGAGGACTGGGAAGACAGAGTCTGTAGTAAAAGCCAGGTCAGTGTATTTTGAGTTGTGTAATATGATGGTCAGTCCCCACAGCACTTTGAGCAGCTGGGAGATGCTGTTCTGGAGAGCCTGAAMCACTTATACACACTAAGAGCTCCTACCAGAAATCCTGCTGTCTTTAAGGACTTTTTTCTTGGAGTAAATCCTTTTAACTAGGCTTTGTTCCAGTTCTCAGACATTCCATTTCAAAAACCTGAAAATTAGCATTCTGTAGAACTGCTGAAACCCTAATAATAATAATGATAATAATGATAATGATAATGATAATGATAATAATAATAATAATAATAATAATAATAATAATAATAATATAGCAGCAAATAAACTTGTTGTATTATAGGAAGAATTTTCTGACCACGCATAATTTATTTTTCATTACACTATTTATTGATATTTTCTCTCTCCACTCCCCCCACCTAATCCTCAAAGGAAAAAGGGTGAAGGAGGAGGATGAGGAGTTCATAAGCAAATGAACCTCTGCATCTTCAAAAGTCTGCAGTTAGGAGGATGCAAATGCCATCAGCAGCAGTGGGGTTAATAAAAATATATTCTTCTGTATCTAGCTTAGTTTATAGATATCTGTGCTTTTTCAAAATTTCTGTAATGAGCATGTTGTGCCTGTCAGGGGTTGGTTTCCTCAGTGAAACCTTCACAGACACTTTCATCCCCAAAGTCTCAAACTTCTTGTCAAAACCTATAATTACCTCCCAGAGTCAAACCTGCCATTAATCATCTCAGAGAGACCTTTGCAAAGCCTTACAACTGAGAGTGCTGAAAATGAGTAGGGACCTCCTGTATCTGTGCCACTTCTCTGGACTCTGTTGTCCTGCTCTGGGAAAACTGAGAATTAACTAAAATAAGCTTTGCTGAAATAACAAGGCTTTCCAACAACAATACTGCAAAATGTGAAGGTAATCCAGATGTCTTTCTTCCCTTTTTACAGCTTCCTCTTTTTTTTTTTTTTTTNTTTTTTTATCAAAGGAAGACAAGTGCTTTGCTATAATATCGCTATAACAATTAGAGGGGGCAAAATGTGGGAAGTATTTTTCCCAGTGTCTATATTTTGCAGAAAAGACCCAGTCAAAAGGCTAAAAAGACAATTTATTTTCCCTGCTGGATTATTTAAAAAAAAAAAAAAAATCGAGGTAAAAGCTGTTACAAATGTCGGGTAGCCTGAAYGGTAAAATAAAAATAAATGCAGTAATTTTAATGAATATAAAAGCAAAGGAACACCTCCTTCCCTGCATCCTTAACCCCAGTGTACACACTGAATTAAAATCACAATGAAAATGAGAGTTTCAAAGACAGTAACATTTTGGTTTTATAAGTATTCATCTACTCGCCGTGGATAATTTGCTGGCATAGGTAAAAGAACAATGTGAACCATTAATCTCATTTTCAGGGCATCTGCAGACTGAGAGCTCCATGGCTGTGTCTACACCATGGTCATGGGTGAACAAAGGCCAGTGATAGAAAACAAAAAGAAGTCTTGATGACTCTCTCTTGCCACCCAGACTTTTTTTTTACCACCTAGTAAATGTAGCTGATTTAACTAGAGTAGATTAAAGGCAAAGTTCAGTCTTTTTGGTTTTTTTTTTCATTATGGGTTTTTTTGGGGGTGGTTTTTGGGTCATTGGTTTTTTTTTTTTATTTTGGGCAATTTTAGGGGATTTTTGGGATTTTTGGGAATTTTTTGGGATTTTTTACGGATTTTTTTTTTCTTTTCTGGAAGAGGTGAGCTGCGCTCCATGGAAGATGTTTATATTTGAGACACTTATCCGGATTTTTTTTTTTCCTCCTGTATTTGAAATTAATATCAACATTCTGATTGGTAAAATCAAAATAAAGTGAAAAGGTTTGATGGAGGAACAGTGGTACAATATGRATGATCAAGCTACAGGGAATGAAAGGGAAAAAAATGTTGCTTGTCCCAAGTAGGGGATTCCCAATACTGAAACATTCCAAGTGTATTTCTAAGTTGTTCTTATCCTATTAAACATATAGGAATTGTAAGCTTTAAAATGCAAGGCAGTTTGGAACATCTGGATCTGAATGAAAATGATCTGTCTGATATTTCCCTGAAATTCAGAACCCATCGGAAGTTTTATTTCCAAATCTGTCGTTGTTGCTGGATTCTAAGACACTGGTTGGAGAAATGATGTAAGAAACCTCATTGTCCAAGTGGCTGAAGATTTTGTAGCCTTTGTGGGTTACTCAGAGTATGCAGTGAAGGAAGAGCAGGATGGAATTGTGTCAATTGTGTCAAGGTGGACACTGTGGAAGTTCTGCCAGAACAGAGTTACCTGATTAATGTTTGGACAACCACTAAAGAAAGAAACATAAGACTAATTGGAAAATGATTATTCAGCACAGACCAAATGCCAGTGAAGATAATGAGAAGGTTGATTAGTGAGCTGAGAGAAATGAGAAGGATGAACCTGCAGCCTGTTTTGATTTCTGAAATGAACAGCACATKGGAAATATGCAACGGAAAACACCTTAGAAATTCCTATTTGCTGATGGGAGGYGAAACAAAATAAGAAAATAGTATTAGTGCAGAAAAAAAATAATGAGTACATGTGATTACAATTTCAAGGGTAAAAATTTCAAGCATTTTTATCAACCTCTGCAATTGCTGTCATTTTGCATTCAATCCTGAAAAAAACCCCATGTTTTATGCAGGCTTTTCATCCTACCCATACCCCTTCCCTCCAATTCCAGCTGTCTTTGCACTCTTCCACTGCCTGAGCCTACTCTCAGCTCTGCCTTACTTCAGTGATTGGGATATTTTTCTCTCTCCATACCCTGACTCTCTCACTGGTGCATGGCACCCTGAGAGATGCGCCCCCATTTTTCAATGACTCTGATCTAAAATCTAATTAAACTKTCTTCTGATCTCTGTTTCTCTGTCTGTCTGATCTATCAACACCCATTTTCCACTTGAAAGGATAAACAGATATCCATCTTTACCAACAGCAAGGAAGAATCATGAGTCTGTAACTACAAACCCTGTAATTCGACTAAGGAAGTCAGGGAGACTTTAGCATGGCTATCAAATTAAATTCTGAAGCTGTTATTCAAATCCTTTCTTCTCTGTTGTGTGTATCCATCTTGCCAATATTTTTCTGTGCAYTTGTATTGTGCTTTTATGTTTTGTATACTTTATATATATTTTATATATATAAATTTAATTTTATATATTTAAAACTAATTTTATGAAGAAATATCTTATGAAGAATACAGAATCTGCAAAAGGGTTAAGTAAATTAGAGCAGTAAGTAAGTGAACTGGTTAGGCAGAATATTGATTTGTGAAAAGCAATGTTATGGCTGACATAGAAATCTGTATAGAAATTAGAGTCAGGCAATGTAAGTTGATTCTAGGATGCTACAGAGGGAGTTCACATCTCTAGGGTAGTTAAAATAAAATAACCCAGAATCAGCAAATGTTTTTATACATTGGAGATTTCTATAACAAGGCAGGATGTTTGATCCTGGCAGAGTTTTAATTACTCAGATGTTGACTTGGATGCCACTCAAAAAAAAAAAAAAAATGAAGAGGAGGAACACATTTTAAGAGGCATTTCAGGATTGCTTTCTTCCACAGTTTATTGAAGTATTCAGATGGTTAGAGGCTTTTTTGGACCAAATCCTAGGATATATACCAAGTATGATTAATAGGACTGAAGCAAGAAAACACCCAGACATTACAATATCATTAGTTCAAATTATTCTTGGGAGCTGGTGGAAACCAAGTGTACATTCTGGACCACAAGAAAGTTGACTTTGAGAAAACATAAAATGCCCCAACAGGTATTGGTTATAATTTTATTGGTCAAGATTTTATTTTGCTGAGGGAGTCTAGTGGAGACTCTAGAAAGTGTTTTAGAAACAGTTGGTCCTGCAATTAAAATCCATCCTGATTCAGTCTAGAGGGAAAAAAGGCAACAGATGCAAGTTTGTTTAAATGGCAATGTAAAAATAATTATAAACATAAGGTTTCTTTAAAAATATATACAAAAAGTAGTGAGAGGTGGATTGGGAAATCTCTAAAAATAAGCATAAGTAAGTCAAGAACATAATTAGCAGCACTGAATCTTGAATTGTAAAGGGTATTTCAACTAACAAGGAGTTGTGCTATTGTATTTACAGTAATGGAAAGTGATCCACTTAAAATGGAGACTGGAGAACCCAAAATAAATTAAAAAAAAAAAAAAAGGTTTTGAGAAGAGACAGGAGATGGCAAGCTGCTCAAAGTCAGGATTACATTTCCTAATTAAAGCAATTATGAACACTTAAGGTTGCATTGAATGAAATCTCCCTTTCTTACAAATCTTTCCACTCTGGCAGACAGATTTCACAGTCACAGTGGTACAGGTGTCCGGCAGGTTCCCACCTAACTGGAGCAGTTTGCAGGAAGGGGATCTCAGGCTCCTCTATGAACCAGGAATGTGTGAAACAATTTGGAATATTTGGGGATTAGATTATTATCTGATTATTAGTTGATTAGGGAGAGCCATGGTGCCCGTGGGTGTCACACAGAGCCCAACCTGTATGCCTGGGCTGCAAGCAAGCCTCCATCCATCCTTCCTTCCCTTCTTCCACTCTCCTTTCTGTGCTCCTACCATCACCTTATTTCTACAGCCCAAAAGAAAAAATTCAGACCCTGGCTTGTAAAACACATGTATTACTTAAAATTATAAATTTTCCCTGTGAATTTTTTTTCCAGCAGTATCAAAAAGACAGCTCATCTTCTTAAAGTTGAGAAGGAGTTTGTGTTCTTAAACAATCTGGGGTCATAGTCTTTGTGATGTAAACCTGATCATAAAGGAAAATTCCTAGTATTTCAAGGAAAGAGAATTACTAGAATGCAAATAATTCATAGCTATGAGAGTTCAGGAAAATTAAGACAGAAACAGATGAAGTCTTTTGGAAATTAYTTTCCAAGTTCCTTGATGAGAGCACTAGAAACTTGCAAACATAATGTCATTAGTCTGAGATAGGTCTGTGACATCAATTATGGAAAAGTATTAGCAAAAATGTGTAGGGTCAGTGACAGAGCATGCTGTGGTACTTAATTTCTTTAGAGACAAGTAACATAAATTTATGAGAGTTTGATATGGCTTAATTCAATTGTCATTCTCCCCACCCCTTTTTTTTTTTTTTTTATTATGTAGCCTTGTCTGCATTCAGAATGGAAAGAACTGACATAATTTTATTTTTTAATGTACACCATTTTCACCTTGACAGTGATTAATTTCACGCAGGAATTATCTTGGTGAAGAAAGCTAAGATATTCTTATTCTTTTCCTTTGATGACTGAGCATGTTCCCATTTGAGGAGGTGAAGCTTCCAGATGTACGAGGTGCATGTGTCCCCTGCAGCCCACGGGCACTGACACTGGAAACTGTAATTACTGGAGCAGGAATCCCTTCATGCAGCCAGGCTGGGAACAAGGGGAGGAATTCAATGCAATATAGAGAATATTTGGCCCAAAAGGATCAGAAGATACCATGTTACTTGTCCAGAGGAAAACATCATCTAACTTTTTTAGTTAGAATACCAAAAATACTATTTTGAATTCACAACGTTTTTGTCTTCAGAWAACTTCATAATGGTGAATATGGCCTTGATATCCCCTTTTGCYCTCAGTTTCTGAAGCTGCCCCATGTAGGATGAAGTGCTTGCTCGTGTGTGAGAGGAAATGGATGACAAATAATAACAKCTGTAGGAAACTGGAGACAAAGGATGCAGAAAAGGAGTTTTATTGTCTAACAGTCCTTGAATTTCTGACTGCATGTAATGGCACTGGAAAAGATAAGCGAGCCATAGAGGCATCTCTGTTGGAATATTGAAATTGAAATGCTATCATTTGGAATACAAACTATTGGCCAGGCTTCTGTTTGCTCACCACATTTGGTTTCRGTGACTTTTTCTAACAAAGATTAGTGCCCTGCTAAAGTACAGAGCATGACATCAAGGATAATTCAAAGTGATGGGAAGAAGATGTTCTTTATGGTATATAATAAATAACAGGATTGTGCYTGGCTGGCTATATTGTGGATAGTTATATTTATGATCATGTAGGTGTCCCTGACATGTATGTTTGTGGAGTATTTTTCAGGAGGAAGCAATTTTTTAACTAAATGGAAATTACTGGCAAAAAGTGAAGGAAAAATATAAATGAAGTTCCATTTTTTATTATTCATTAGGTTAAGCATCTTATAGCTGATTATTGCTGAGCTCCAAAAAAGAGATTCATAGGGTTTTAAACTCCTGAGGAAAGATGTTAAATACATCGTTTAACATGAAGCATGTGAGTTGCATTTTGAATTCTGTAGGTTTACCTGAAGTTGTATATTTATTTAAGTGCATGTCTGGACTGCAACCAAAGCTCTGTGGGGAAGGATTTGCAACTTTCTGTTGTTGCTTTTACTGCAATACAAATAGTAAGTAGTAGTAATTATAGTGCCATTTCACAGTCATTATCAAAATAAAACTTTATGTAGCTTGTTGACTGCTTTGGTTAAAAAGCATCTTTTTGGTAGTTCAGATTATATAGATTTGCCTTGTTCTTTCAAGGTTCTGAAACAATGGTAATAAAACATTTCCTTGCATTTTTTTCTCTTTTGGTCTTAGGGAGTGTGTTGCAAGTAGCAATTAGCAGGACAGCTAAAAGGGCAAGTAAGTAAAAATTGGCAATGGTAAATATAAACAAATGGATTTAAAAATAACTGTTAACCTCAAAAGTTAAGATTTTATAGGACTGGGTTTTCCTCCACCTCTGTAAATGGCATTACCTCACATAACACACATATAAAAAGCTGTATGTCAGCATGAAACATCCAACTACCGTTTGTTATCCGATGCCTGAAATTCAAAGAAAAAACAACTWAATATCTATTAAGTAAGAGTCTCCCTGTTTTTTGTCTCAGTTTTCTAACACAGAAAGGGTGTTAATGTAGCATATGACATATTAGCASTGTTTCTCATGTCCAGGACAGGGCAGCCATGCAGTGCTGCTCCATGTGATTGATCCAACACAGACAGAATAACCCATAAGAATTTCACCCCAGGACCCCCAATCACACCTCTGGCTCAGATGCAGCAGTCTGCATCAGTTCTGAACTGCACCCACCGTGGCACTTCTGAATCTCAGAGCCACTTCACAAATTTATGATGACTCCTTGCCTAGGATACGATGTGACCTGCCATCTTTGAAAGAAATTAATTACAATATGATTAGCCAAAGGGGCTAATCATTTACCATTGAATGGTAAAATCTGCAAGATAACTCCCACTGTTTTCATAGTGAACCCATTACAGCCATGTCCCACAATTACTTGCCAACAGTTCAGTGCTTATTTTGTTTCCCTGGGGAACGGCTTAGTGTAAAAAGCAGCACTAGATCTGACAATAACTGATTATTGTCAATTAATAAAACAATTGGCAATTAAAAGCAACATGGTAACAATTTTGCATGGCTGATCCTTCATAAGCAAGTGTGGTGCAAGCAGGCATTCCRTCTTATGTGTCCCCATGGGTGAGAGAGGCAATTACAGCAGCAGATATTTTTTGGAAAGGGAAATTTCATCTGATTGGGTGAAAATTTGGAGTATGTGCTTATCTAAATATAACACAAAGGAAGGCACTCCAAGCAGCTTGCAAATGTAAGGGAAGCAAATTTCTGTCAGGATGGTGCACCTGGAAAAAATATGGAGGTGAGAACTATGGGATAAAATTGTGAGCTGCTGACAGCCTTAAAAATTGCCCTAATTGAGAATGAGACTGTGAGGCACATCTAACTGTTGCTAGGACCTTGAAAGGACTGGCACTCAATCTTCTAATTCCATATTATGGAGAGAACCTGCAGTGTTTGTGACCTTGCAAAATCAGTTTGAGCCTTGCTGACTTTTAAAGCCTTAAATCAAGATCCTGCCAGAATGAGATGATTCTTGCAAGAATGATAACCCACAGATAAGGCAAAATGAAATCTAGTTGGCTCTTGAAATGACTTGGACAAACTCTGGCAATGGAAATGTCAATCTCATGGCCTCCTGCCAAGGTTAAATCTCAACTTCCCTGTGATTCAACAGTCTGGACACTTTGGCAATTGTTTCCAACAGAAACACCACAGAAAAGCAAGAAATTTCTGTTAACAGCTGGTCCGAGGTGACTTGAAATACGCTTTTTAGCTTTACTTGGGAAGTGTTAGAGAAAGGGGAGAAAGCAATTGTTTTGGACAGCAACTGGTCTCCAGACATATGGCCCAAAATGCTTCTCTGTTTGCTTATATATCTGAAATACAGAGCCAAGTCAGAGGGCTGCGTCTCCCAGCCATGGCTGGGGGATTGGCAAACACTTTGAAGTGAATCTGTTCRTTCAGGATTCCAGGTAAATTCTCTTTTTCAAATTCTTATCATAAACTCCAAATATCACCTTTTGCTCAGTGACATTTTCTTCCATAATTCCTCATTGCTCACAATTTAGACATGCCAATTTCTAAAATGTGAAAACATGAGAACTTCTGCTGAATTGCAAGGAGAGTGTATTAACAGATTGCCATTGCTGCTCGCCCCCAGAGTCACAGAATCACAGAATGGGTCAGGTTGGAAGGGAATACAGTGGGTCATGTGGTCCAATTTTCCTGCTCAAGCAGGTGTCCTGGTGACATCTATCACTTCTAAGTGACATCTGTCACTTCTAAGTGTCAGTCAATGACACATTTCCCTCCTTGTGTTCATGGCCTTAGCTGGAAAGCAGTAACCAGAAGCACCTCTCTCTTAAATTAAATGAAATTACAGCACAGAAAAAGTTTCTGGCTGGACTCCAAACTTAATTTTATTGAAACACGGAGTTGTCTTTCATTACGTGTAAAAGCAGAGAGGAACACAGTACTCGTCTCCATTCCAGGGCACCTAGTGTAAATCACTTATTTATCTTTATGAAATATAAAGGGTGGGTAACACAAGTAAGAAATAYGTTTACTGGGAACTTTTAAATTCCTGTTCCAGAGGTGGATTTGGTACTAGGTATGTTTCAACACTTAGTGGGGAATRAATTTCCTGTGGTGAGGAAAATTGTCAGTACAGGTGGTCCAGGTTTATGTTACCTTATGTTACAGATCCTCACAGAGCTGGTTACCTGTACCATAATATCCTGTCATTCCTAAGTGCAGAGAGGTTCATTAGCTYCTAACAAGGGCTTTTGCTTCCACCAGCAAGACTCCTCTCACCACTGCACATCCAGGTTCCCCACCATGCCCCACTCTTTTGTCTCATCCCTGACACTGCTACCACTTCTCTACCGTATACCCTTTWATCTTCACAACACTCACACAAACTGAGTGCTTAAATTATTTGAGCATTTCTTGGCTAAGACTGGCCAGTGTGAATCTTTACTGCTCSCTCCCACACCTCAGCCATGCATGTCACAGAGGCAACACCCTCCTAGAAATGTGCTCCTCTCCCAWTTCCTTCCTCCCCTGTAATTTCATGCTGCTGCCCTGTAGAGTGTATTTCCCAAGGARCGCTTTCAAACCTTTCACTGTTCTGCTTCCACTTCTTTCTAAATCTGTTCCAAGCAGATCAAATCTGATAGATAGCTGATGTTACAGAAGSAGCTCTGCTGGAGTTTTCTGAGAGGCAGAATGTAGTGCAGATCTGTAYAAAAATAGAAAATTCTGTAAGGCAGTTCTGCTGGGTTCAAAACAATTTTGTCTGTAAAGTCTTTTTGAGTTTCTGTACAAAGAACTCTGGTRGGCCATTTGAGCCTCCAACAGAGGCTGTATGGATCAGTGAATTTGTTCCYTTTAGGAATGCTGGATTGAGAACTCTCCTGAAAACACTGTGTTTTGTTTCCCTGAGTACACATACACTGTTGTGTTTGATGTTCCCCTGAAATCACAGCAAAAGCTGTCTTTTTAATTTGTTTTCCAGGATTTGGAATATGTGCCATGCCTTTTGGAATAAAGAACAACTGCAAAAAATTATTAATATGCCTCAAAACAGAGTCTTTCAGTTTTGAGAGGAATAGTTCAACCGATCTCATGGAATCAGAGTCATATCTTCTTCCTCAGGTTAATTCTTTGTTTCACAGCATTCATGCAACCCAGTGTTTTGGTTGGGTTATATTTGAAAAAGCCATTAAGTGCCAAAAAATTAAGAGAAAAAAAAATAAAATTAAAAGACTCCCATATTCAAGAGTGCATTACAGATAGGAATAAGCACACAAAGTACTCTATTTGCACCCACAAAGTTGGGTGAATCCTAAAAAAAAAAAACCAAAAAAACATTAACTAGGTTTTATAAAAACAAACCATCCAATATCCTTCTCCTCCTGGGAGGACTACATGTTTTTATCTGTGGTGAAACACTGGATGTGAACAGGAGAGTTCCTGAGCATGGGTGCCATGTTTATATATATCCGTATACATGTATGCATACATGTATATATATATATATACACATATATATATTTATGTAAAACCTTTGGTTCCAAATAGGACAGAAAGCCACCACAGTTCTTCACCTACCATTAAAACACTTCTCACTTTGCATGGGAGAGCATTTTCTTCATTTCAACAGGGAATTCAGTGATTTTCTCTATTTAGAGATAAAAAAGCCAGCCATAAGAAGAGGATGCAGTAACTTTTTGCCAAAGTTTTTCACAGAAATGATACAAGGTTGGAATGCATCTCACACAGGATTTATGGAGGAAAAAAAAACCCCAGGTTTCAAAGCTGTATGTACAGTGTTTGCTTTCTTATCTTTTACCAGACATTCTGTGAAATATGTGTGCTAAGTTATGCTGGTTGTGTTATTTTCTGCTTTAGATCCTGGTGCTTCAGGATGCCCAAGTTTCAACTTCTGAGATTTTATTTGTTTTTAGTAAGAAGTTCACGTGGCTGGAAGGGTTRCCTGTCTCTGACTGGGTCATAAGTTGTCTTGGTAAGAACAAGTACACAATTTTTTTCATTTTTTTCCTTGCACAGCAATGTGAGACATGGACATGATGGCTGTCATTGTACATTGTCCCTGCCTCTCCCTTCAGGGAATTGAGAACAGGATAAGAGATGCAAAGAGCTGGCATGATCTCTAAAGCATTGCTTAACTTCATTCTAAATCAAAATATTCTGTATTTTCTTATGCATTGGTCTTTCTAGTTGAAGAAATACACTTTTAAAAATATGGRATTAAATACTTAATATTAAATTTTGACTGAAAATTTTCTGTGCCCTTTCTGAAWTAATTCTGCTTAGTGAAAATATGATTGCAACAGTTATTGAAATATATCATTTTTCAAACACAAGCCATTTCAGTAAATTAAAAATATTGATCATATGTCAGTTTCAAAAAAGAACAAAAAGTAAAAATGAATATGACTTTAATTTCAAATGCTTTGAACTAAAAAAAAAAAAACAAAAAACAAAAATTCTCTTCAGCACCAGTTCTAAATACAAAAAACAAAAATTCTCTTCAGCACCAGTTCTAAATACTCAAAGCAATGAAACACTTATCAACACCCCCCCGGGAATATTCCCTGTAGCTGAATCAATCTTATTCTCAAGTGCTTTCCTGAGATTCAGTGTAAATTATCCTTTTTTAATATCATTCCATACCTCCCACATGTCTTTAATCTGCTTTTGAAGTGTTTGTCATGAAGCTTTGGATACAACCATTACCAGGGTCTCTTTTTCAATGATAGAAAACATCTTCCATGTAAATGCCATCTTCCATTAGAGCCTTCTTAATGTTGGATCTGTTTGCTTTGAATTCAACTTTAAAAGACAAATTGTGGATTGAATGAGTGGAAACAAAGGGTGAAATTCTCTACAAAAATTTCATTTCTCTTTTTTTCTTCCTGAAAATTTAGAGAGACATTTTTTGCACTACAAAAATCTCCAGGTAARAACACATGTGAAGCTACCTAACCACAAGCTCATGGGGTGGATTGTGTGTAAGGTAGACAATACAATTRAAAATTAGATTTTATTCTGTGGACAGAATTCAAATGAAGTAAAATTCAGATAAGCAAACTTGTCAGTAGTTCCAAACATTAGCACACTAATTTCTCACTCTCTATATTTTTTGAAAGCTCCTGGGTCAGTGCTCTCAGATAAAGCTCCAACTCCTGCTCCAGCTGAGGATGAAGCAGTGTGAGCCTCTATCAATTGCATTCAAGATGTTTCATTAAARCCCAGGTAAATCTCTGTTTGTTTCTTAAATCTAAGTAATGTTTAAACCTCAAAATACTTTATATCCAGGTTGGAACWAATCCAATATCAGATCTCATAATGATAAAGATTATTTTAATCTTGAAGTGTTCAGAACAACTTAAAAAAAAGGGTCTCTTAGAGTTACAAATTCAGGAAGYTAAGTCAGTGTCTGTGCCAATGAAAATGAGCTCCCAGGTGAAATTATAGCCAAAAAATGGGTTTGTTTAGAGCAGAAACATGGGTAACAGATGAGGATTATTCTTGTTTTCTCACTGAGAGTAAATATTTCTGGATTGTTTACYGTTTACAGTCCACTCCTGAAGAAAACAGCTGAATTCTGGAAAAGGTTCAAATAAGAATAAAGAAAGTAGTTAAAGAAAATGGATTGTTCTGAGAGATTCTACATGGWCCATTTAGTTTAGTAAACAGACATTCAATCTCATCTCCATTTTTTTTAGTGGGATTTATTGAAGAACAAGATCCCATGACTGAAAGCTATAAAAAGAACCAACTGGACATTCAATTTGACTATAAATTTCATTTTTTCACTTGGAACACCATATATTGGTTGGGATTTCCTAAAAATTTATGTGCTAAATTTAAGGGATATAACATCCTTCACACTGACTATTCAGGTGAAAGTAGAAATTGATGCAGTTCTCTGTATTGATTCACAGAGAGATGTGATCCCAGATCTTTAATTAGAAACTTTTAAAGATGTGATAYTAAACAGAATTTTTGTGGTTGCCATATTTTAAAGTATCAGCAAAGTAGAAAATAGAATGGAAAATAGAAACTAAGTGTTCTGCTCTACCCAACTTTTTTTAAAGTGACATTTGTCGCAGCAGAGCAATTTTTTACCTTTCAACTTTACATAGGAGAGGGTTGTGGTATTTTTAAAACTTGATGTCTCTCTGTCTCTATCCATCCCCCTCTTCCTCTTTATTCTCTTATTTTAAACCACAAAAAATGATTCACTACTTATTTGTGCTCAGCACTCTCAGCAGAAAAATGTGCCTTTAGCATTTTGCAGAATGATTGCAACAGAAGTGTTCAAAGGACTGTGAGTAAATAATAGTTCACAGGCACAAGTGAGGCTGTGTTTAAGATTCAAATATTGGAGTGTATCATTCTGATATCAAAGATGTTCAGAAATATTTATATATATGTATGTATATAAAGAGATACACTGTGATGCACTTACAGTTTGTTTTCAGACATACTCTCAGMTACTTCAGGAAATCAAAATCTAGTGGTTGCTTAAAAGAAGACTGAAAACTCWCCATACCATTCATATTACATATGAAGCAAATGCCATTATGAAAACTTCATTAATATGTAAATTACAACATTTTGATTAGCACTTGCAGACCCCTTTTGTTAAGAAAAGAGATGGAAGGAGCTAACCAGATTGCAATAATTTACATAATAACTCAGTGGTGGCAATGCCACCAAGAAGAGAACCTAAGGAAGGCTATTATGACTCTTTTTTTCACAGCTTAACGCAGTATTAAAATCAATTGTGCAAAAGGAAGGACAATATTCTTCTTTAAACTGACAAACACTTTCATGGAGCAGTGAGATATATTAAAGATAGGCTGGAGCTTATTTTAAAATAATAGGATATGCTTTTGCTAAACAAAGGAATACAAAAATTGTGTGTCATCATACAGTGGTCTGAAGCCAAGTGAAGAGTAGGTTTTGTAACTTGTTTCTCGATGGTGATTTTGCAGTGTTTCAGATCCTCATTAGCTTTATCCTTTATCCTTTTGAAAAGCCATGAAAATTTTTCMATTGACTTCCATGGTCTCAGGATTTATTTTTTCCACTCTTATTTTTCAAGCTGGAAAGTGCCAGTGGGACATGGTAATCATTCAGATTATCAAATCACAGATCATAACTGTACCATACAACATTTGAATTCCTAAATTCAGATAATGCATTCAAAATTTGCCCTTCTCTGGAAACACCTATGAGTGCTTTTACAGAGTTGGAGTTGCTTGAGCAATATAAGGAAGCTAATACATTATGTTTTTCCTTATTCCCTATACTTTAAATATTCCCAGCAATGTTAATGAATTCTCTCTTGAAGTGCAATATTTTGGTTTTTCTTTTGCTGGTCATTGGAAGGATGTTTCTATATTTAGGCACCTCAACTGCTCAGTAGCAGTTGTGTTTGCTCAGCTCTTTGGGTCACTGATTGTCAAGAGACAGTGGAGCACTTACAGCTGGCTTACCACAGCRGGGCTTTTTTTTTTAGTGGTAACCCAGAAAATGGTGTGTAACAGAAAAAAAAGAGAGAAAAAATCATGGGGATTCTGAGGACTTTCATATACTTGCCAAAGTTCAGAGACCTCAGGGCAAAACAGGAAAAGGAAAAGAAAAGAAGAGAATTGAAAAGCAAAGTTCAACAGCTCTGTTTGGTGCTGCTTGAAAGTATATTACAGGCATCATACTAGATTTATCAGAAAAAATAACTGTGATCTTTTAAAATTAGTGAGTTAGGTGGCACATTCTGTTTGTTACTGTTCCATGGGGATTTTTTTTGCCCCATCTGGCTTCTGCAGAAAGGGTTTCATTATGATGTAACTAAAGCAAATATTGATCTGAGAGTTAAGAATAACAATACAGCTTTTGGCATTAAAAGGAAATTCAGTTACATTGGGAAAAGAGTTTCTATGAAGCAGGGAGCCCACAGAGAACTTCAGAATAGGAACAGATCAACCTGCAGAGAATTTTTTTTTATTATTTGGCTTTGTTAAATTGTTAAAACATTTATAGAAATTTTTAATGTTTTAGAATCCATTGTAAAAAGAGTGAAACTTTTGTCAAACTTTGTAAAGGTATTCAGGACACAGTTTAAAAAAAAAATACCCAAAATAACTTGTAGTGCTTATGGGCAGGATTGGACTTTGAGTTGGTGCTAATCAGTCTTGTTCCACTGAATTCAGTAACCTTACCCTGACTGTCTGGGGGCGCAGCATCAGCAGGAAGGAGCTTATCATGGAAGCACCAGCCTAATTCCAACAAATGGCAAATTTTCTGAGCTGATGGGATAAGATTCATTTACAACAGATTTAAGTGGCATATCGGATGGATGTGAGACAGTATACAGAGAGAATGGAATTACTAGGTATTATTGACCTTTAAGACCAGTAAATTTTGACTTGTTTTTTGAGTCATTAGTGTTTATGACATGCACTCCTAACCAGATTAATCTTTTCAATGGATACCATAGTGACCTTTGTGTTTTCAAATACGTTAACAAGCGTGTAGCATTTTAGGGGRCATTTTTAACCCCCTGAACAGTTACAAGCTGTTGTACAGTAAACAAGTCTCAGTAACTGGCCTTAGATCAATTTGCACAAAAATCAGCACCAAGTTCCCCACTGTACCGCTGAAAACAAGAGTTCCTAAGGAKATGAGCAGTGGAGGGCAAGCAGAGGTTGGTGACGCGGCGTGCCTGGTGCCCTGCCATGCCTTCCTGGGTGGGAGGTGACCACACCTTTTAAAAGTCTGGCCCTGGTTCTCTGGTTTGCCTGGGCTCTGCTTAGTGCAGGCTCAGAAGGGAAAATGTGACATTTCTGTTATCTTTATGCTTCTTCTTTCAGGACCTGCCCAGTATCAGTTAAATCTTTGCTACAAGACATATATCCTCAAGCTTGTCTGTTTTATGACCAACAACCCATAGCTGCTGAGGCCGTTCCAATATCAAGAGACCAGGAACTCCTGYATGCAGGAGACTGAACAACATCTCCTTTCCAGCTGCATTCACGTTGGCCAAGTGGGTGTTTTAGGAGCTATTGTGCTGCTGTATCTGCAAAAATGTACAATTCGAGGTACTGGAATCAATCAGACTTGCTAATCAGGTCTGCTGTCCACATTGCCAGAGCTGCTGCTTCTCAACAGAATAAAAGGTCTCCCAGCCTTTTTTTTTTTTTTTTTCAAGATCATCCCATTTGTCCTTTAACTGCTTTGTCTTTATCTGCTGAACTCTTTTTGTATTCTATCACTGTTCTGAAGAGTTGTAGCTTCTTTCTTCCTGCTCATGGAGAGCAGGAAATGGAAACACAGGTCCCTGTATCCTCACAGAAGTTTCAGAAACATTCTCCAGTGACACTGACAGCCTCTGCCCTAGAAGGCCACACCTTTTTCTGCCAACAGAATTGCAAATTTCATTGTTTAGCAATCCCAGCAATCCACCAACCTCATGGCTGAAATCACACAGGCAGTGACCAGCAAGGTGGTATATTACATTCAAGAGGATAAAGTCCCTTWTATTGAAGATGTGGCATAACTGTAACACTTTAGTAATATTTTAGAGAAACCTGGCCAGTCCCAGAGGATGGCACATGGGATGGTCCCAGGCTCACACCTATCACACATTTCTGTGGCTCACTCATAGGCTCTTCCCGTCATACAATCTGTGTATAAAACTCACCTGTCCCATGCTTTCCACGTATCCATGTTAATTTTCAGCATCTACCTTCAGGTGGGATGCATGTAGCTTTTCAGATTCCAGGGGCCTGCTCTAAAATTCTCAGCAATGAGCTGGGCTAATGCTCCTTCCCCTGAGTGGCCACGAGGGCTCTTGCACTCACAAACGCCTCTTCCTCCCAGTTCTGGGCAGTCCTGAAGCAGGAGCCTCACAGCCCTGCCCAGCATTCTCTGATCCTGAGATGTTTTAGCTGTTTTGAGGAATTTTAATAGTTGGTACTTCCTGCAAAGAGCCAGAGATGACAGCCTTTAGCACTTGTGCTCTGATAAAGGTGACACTTGAGGTTGTGCCTGCAGCGGGACGTGCCAGGAGAATTTGTGAGGATACGGGACTGGGTAGAGGCAGAGGACAGCTCTCTGCAGCAGGAGAAAAACCTGGTGCAGACCTGACTCTACCTCTGAGCAGTGCCTTGGCTGATCCAGCCATGGAGACATGCCTGGGTTTTATCTGGTGAGAGGGATTTACTGTTTTTCTCCAGAAGGGATCCTGCAGGTGTGCAGTGATTGGTCACAGCAACAAGGTACTGAAATGAAAAAAGGACTCATCTGAATTGAGAGTGGAAATTCCAGCAATGTGTCCACTAGATGTGATCCAGGGGGACATGCAGATGCTGCAAATGCAGTGAGAATAAAATAGATGTGCTTAGTCACTGCTTAATCKCTAATTTCATGTAATTATATATTAATTATTTTCATGAAGAAAATTCATTGTTATCTCAGCAATGAAAGTGCTGAATTTCAGACAGCTTTATTTTCCATTACTGAAACATTCCATTGTTTCCTTTTTYCCTCCTCACCCCACAGCACTGATACAGCAAACCAGACATAATGAGAGGGTTTTAAATGTTCCTCTGCCATTRTAGGAAATTAACTTTGGTACTCTACTTTTATTGTGAAACTTGAAAAAGCCTATCTATATTAATTGTACAGTTGTTCCATGTACAATTATAATGCTGATTATGCTGTTGCAGTGTTATTTTCAACATCTCAAATAGCCCTTGTGCCTTTCAGTCTTTTCAAATAGAGAGTGGTGCTCATGTGAAAACAAATTGTGGTGAGCAACMCTCAGAAAAACATTAATGTGTGTGGAGCAACTTAAAGCAATAACTGTGGCCTTGGACACACAGGCAATCATTCACTCAGACTACAAAGCAATCATTTTGTCCAAGAAGAGAGAAAAAATAGGTTGGAGCAACAATTTGTTCCTAAAAAAATTGGAATCAGTTAATCAATTTGCAGTAACTATCTGATTTATTTGTGTAATAACATGACTGACAATTTACAGCCTTTTSCAATAAATCTTGAAGCCATGATTTGCTGCAGCCATAAGCCATTTATTCTATAAAGATGACCTTTAATTGCTCTGATGATTGATTAATCAGTATATCATAAATAGAGTCATGAGAGGTGAGGAAAGATTTGCTCACTGGTGGCCRATGTTCTGTTCCTAAATAGCTCTGCAGGTGTATCCAGCACACACAGAGCTTCATTAGAGACAACAGAGGAGCACTAAGAAAACAATAGCATTTCTTAATATTTGTTCATTAAAAAACCCACAATAATAAAAATAATCCTACACTTGTAACGAGTTAGCCTCTTGTTTTCCAACACATCCCAGATAAAAGGGAGGTGGGTACTTAACCCCTGGGCAGCAGAGAGAATGGGTTGTGGCTGTGATTTCAACRTCCTCTTAACCTCCCCTACTCTGGGGTGCTGAGGAGGTGCTTTAGCCCATTTGGCAAATATTGTTTTCAGCTGTTCTACCTAAGAYTAGAGAGGGGGTGAGAGAGATTACCAGAGCTTCTTCCACTTGTCTTTTCCTCCTCCTCTGCATCCTAGCCATGCACTGGGAAGAGTGACTAGTAGGTCAGTATTGCTTATTCTCCTAAGGTTCAGCTAAATCTAATTCCCCCCCCATCTTTGGAAATGTGTTTTTGTTGCATGGTTCCAGCTGATGGAATTGATTGTAATCTCTGACAAGGGGGTTCCTTCCTTCCTCACATCCATTGCTTCCCTGTCAGGCTCACACTCCTGCTGTTTCTCTTTAGCATGGTGGAGGACTCAGGTGAAAGGAATTACTGGGCAGGAAATATTCAACAACTCTTGTAACACGAGACTGGGGGTGAATGTCAGGCCCAGTATAAGGGAGGTGTGTGGTGTGGGTGTGGGTTAGTGGTAAAAGTCGTTTCCATGGAGGTTGAGCATTCAGTTGGTTTTGCTGCAATGAAATTAAACATACAGAGTTTCTAAATTGCATCTCTTGTGGATCCTTTCCTCCTTGGCTGCCTTCCCGTTGCCTCTTTTCCTGTGATCACATGATCAGCTGTGCCAGCATGATGACATGGGCATATTGTCCAAATACAGAGGAGACAGGAAAGAACAAAAGTTTATGGAGCAGTGTGTGATTGTTTACTGATGCAAGCTTTATTTTTTCATTTAAAAAAAATGGGTCTTTTGGGGTTGTTTTGGTCAAAACTCGGCTGCCTACTTCCAAACATTATATTATAGGTTTGTTCATAAAGCACCATTAAAATGAAATAAAAATACCTGCCACCAGATTTATTTTTTTTTTTGAGACCTTTACATTTCTTGAATGTAGAGCTGCATGTAACTGTGCCAGAAGAGATAAAGCAAAGAAATCGGAGCACAGCATTTTAAAATGCTGCTAATGAGGGAAAGTGGAGGAAAGTGGTAATAGYTGGGGAGTAAGTCTGTGAAGTTTTKCCAGGCATTCTTCCACGCCTGGATTGCAATTTGTTTATCTTATGAATCCTGCAAGTGGCACATTTGATGATTGTTCCACCCCTTAGCACCGTCTGTTCAGGGACAGTGTCACGAACAGCAGAGCTGTGAGTCCTTCGGGAAAGGAGAGGGAAGGAATTCACGCTGTRGAACTGGGAAAGGGGCAGCTGGAGCAAGGGCACATCCCTGAGGGGAAGCTGGGCACAGAGGGCTTGTAAAACCCAAACCACGACCTGGCCATGCTCTCCTCTCTTCCAAAAACCCAGCAGGCCATTTAGACCTCTGTGACACCAGCAGCAAATCTGTGGGCTGGCTGATCATTTTTCTTTCCGGTCGTATGCTTCTGACACTCAGCCTTCATATGGGATATACTGATTTTGATGGCACAATCTTACCAGATTCTTCTGGCTTTCCAGAGACCTGGTTAGCAGTATTTGAGTCTTTGGTGAGTGGCTCTCTGCAGCTTTATGGAAGTGTGTCCCAGTGAGCAGTTCTGCTTAGTGATTCACAGGACTCTTCGTTAGAAGCCTCATGAAGTGACAGTATCATTTTTGTGCTCATGATTTTCACAGACATTTCAAATCTTTATATAATATAATTATTTCACTAATAATTTCACTAATAATTATTTCACTAATAATTATTTCACTAGTATGTATTACCCAGCAGAATCATAAATATTTCTCACAAGGTTTTGGATTAAAAATCAATGCAAAACTTTGGTTAAAAGTCACACATGGCATGATTGTTATGAATGGTGATGTTATATTTATCTTCCGAAAACATCCTCTACAATAGCTGTGTGTTATTTTGCAATTTACATGTGCTGAAAGACTGAATTTGATCTGAAAAAAAAAMCAAACCCTTGAATCTCATGCTTTGGGTTGACAAAATTCTATATCTGAAACCCAGAATGCAGGCAGGGCTGGCCTGAAACACTGTGATTTCTGCAACTCCACCTCCTCTCCAGCAGAGTGTATATTTCCAACATATAATTAAMTCTGGATTTCGCCTCATTAAGCCTTTATTTTCAGTGAAAAGAAATAATATTATTGTCAACCCCATCAAATAGACACTGCCACAGGCTCAACAATGCCATGGAGCAAAGCATTAAGAGATGAAACTATTTTGAGTCTTAGGAGGAGGAGGAAATCATCAAGTCATTGGGATTTTTTTAATRCATGTATTAAGTTGGCTGGCAGGGCCTTTCAACAGGAATGCCAAGCCAGCCAAAAGGCCTAGCCTATAACCTCTAATCTTATGGAGCTGAACTCTATTATTTGGCATAAAAATTAAATGTTGCCGAGTTCTAACAGATGTCTTCAGCAAACGCGTTTTTATTATTGCAGAAGTTTAGGTAAATGGAAACTGAGCCCCAAATTTTATTTTGTAGATTATGGGACTGCTGTGCTCTGTGGTTGAGGCTGGCATTTTAAACGTGAGTTATAAAAGCTTTTAGAAACCACACTAATTGATGKCTCAGCAGTTCTGCTGAATCACAGTAAGAGCACAGGCTGCCATGACAAAAAATAAATAGTTGCAATAACCATTTCCYCAACAAACAGGCTCATTTTTTTGCACAATGACTGACACTAGTTGGTGGGTCCATGTTGTGCATCTCCATGGAAGTATTTTAATTACCTTTTCTGAGGAAGCAAGAAAGGGAGCAAGAGGAAAATATTCCTGCAGATCTCTAATAAAAACCATCTGGAAGATGCATGATGGGATATAAAACATATTTATGAATATGGCCCAGAACAGGTGTTTGAAAATGAGAGAGATTAAGACAATCTCTGTATCTGCGTTTTTGTTCAACCAAAAAAAAAGGTCAGAAACCAGAGGAAAACTTGTTTTGACAGAGCCATTGAAGCTAGGATGTTGCATTAGTGTGAAACTGCCCTCTTCAGCTTAAAATGCCTAAYATAAATCTGAATATATCTATCTTCTGCAGCATGTGGGTACAGTTCCCTGTGCCTCTAGCTCTGGCTCCAAAAGTGCAGCGACATTCTTTTTTCAATTTAACAATACTATTCAAAGGCACTAGACAGTAAAATGAACTTAATAATTTCAATAATATTCCTCTCTCCCTGAAGGTACAAGTGGAATAGAGCTTTAGATATATGGATCATGTTTGCTTTATGAACTTTCCAGGAAAGAGTTTGCTGTTTCTTCCCRCATTGCCTCAGGGCATGCTATTTCAATGATGGGAAAGGTAAAGGCATAATTAAAGAAAGGAGGGCTTTTTGGTGTTCTGCTTTCTGAGTGTGTTGCAGTGTGATAGCACTGGGAGCGAGATATCTGGACTTCATGACCCCTGTGGTACTGTAAATGTTGTTGAAAATCAGCTTTTTCATTCTTTTAGAATTATTTCTGTTGCATTCATAAGCAATTTTAAATTAAAAGACAGACTGTAAAATATGATGCTGTATATGTCACCTGCTTATCTCAGTAGTGTTTAAAAATAGAATGAAATAATAAATTAATTCCATAAAAAGAAAAAATATCTTGGTTTTACTTTCAAAAACCTACCAGGGAGGTCAATAAAATAAGTTACTGAGGTTATTTGTGAAGTAAATCAACATGAATGAGATGGAGAGCATTGCCCTGGGGAGGCAATCCTATCTTTTCTTCTGTAGTAGGCCAATCAAGGGTGTAGTCACTGCATGTGAACCTCTTATGTTACTCTGGTAGTGTAATTAAAATCATCATTTTGCACCTTGACACAATTAATTGTTGTTTTTAATTGCTATGGTAGATAGAACAGAAAAATAATGTATTTTCCATCCTCAATTATCTTCACAAGCAAGCACTTTGTGCAGAAGGATATGCCACTTCTGTACTGCTTTAGAAAACCGWACCTCCTACTTTTAAATTGAAAACCATTTTTGACTGGGAAGAGGTTGTAAAGGATGTATTTGTCAGGGAGCATATTTCAGYGAGCTTAAAATGGCTTTAGGAAACATTTATTCTCCGAGCAGTTTATGAGCGATGGCTTTGTAAATCCATGGCAGATGTAATCTGCCTTATTTCTCTGTGCCTCGTACACGGTGCCATACACTCATTGCTGGTGTTTTTAAMTAGACCTGACCCATAAATCCATGACCTGAAGAATTCATAGTATGAAGAATGTACTCCTGGAAGCTTCCATGTTGGTTTTTTTTTTTTTTTCCTTAGCTTCATTTGTTATCTTCATGAAAGATTTTACCTCTCTTTTGAAATGACCTGTTCATTGAAGGTTGACTTTTGATTTATGGGAGCATGGTGTAATTTTCTCCCAAATAGAAAAGAAATTCCCAAAACTTAGGTGTCTTTTCCAAGTGTGCACATTTTGTGGCAGGGTAGAAAGTGGGACAAGGCAAATACACRGTGTTAACTTTGGGATACAAGGGGAAATACAGATTGTTTATTTTCTTTGTCATCTGGAATATGACAGAAGGGAACCAGGAGCATTGCTACACTTGTGGAGAGCATCAGAGTTTAGAAACTTTCACTCTCTTGGCTTTAAACCTCTCAATTACTGGGAGCTGTCCACTGAGGAGTGTCTGCATAAAAAAGTTGAAGTTGGCTCACCATGAATGAAGGACATCTATGTCAAAGCCTTTGCCTGTGAGCAATTGATGATTTTGTTTTCTGAAAAAGGGTTCATCAGTTCCAGAATGTCTTTCCCTGTTGGCAAAMTCCTTACCTTGGTTTTCCTAAACTTGTTGTCCAAGAGAGACAATGGAGAGGAGACCTCTCAGCTCAACTCCAGCCCTGAGCGAAGGGGAGCATTCCCCTTCCTCTGCTGTTGCCCCTTCTTTTGTCTTATTTCAGTATAAGTGATAAAAGAAGAACAGGAGAGAGAATAAAAAGTAGCAGAGAGATTGAGAGGTGCTGCTGAGCAGTGGGGTTAGAGCAAYTTGGGGTCCAAAGAGCAGAGCTGTCACTGGAAACAGTGGGGAAACTGAGGCAGGGAAAGAGGGYAGGTAGGTGACTGCAGCAGGCGATTTGGGGGTGGTAAAAGTTTATTGGGGCTGCAGAGGAGGATACMCAAACACTGGCGGACAAGCACCTTATTCAGTGAGGTTATTTTAACTCCCTGTTTTGATTTATCATTTAAAATTAAATAACAGCAGTCCTTTTTGCCATCAGCTGAAGCATGATCTTCACAAACAATTATTTCTGCAGTCATATTATTAGTAGTTCAACAGTACAGATATACAAGGAGGAGGAGTTAAAGTTGAACATGCAGCCCTAAATTTGTCATTTTCTGACTTTTCAGTCCTTGACTTAGTAACCTGAATGCTTGTCTTTTAAGGTGAGTTTTGTGAGGAATATGCTTAAATTTTCTGTTTCATGACCTAGTTCCTTTGTTCTGAAGACTCAGTGCCGAGGTAAACTGTCAGAGCCCTGACAGCTGGCACCACAACAGAAATACTGGCATTTTTTTAAGYTTCTCTCATAGATTAACTCCTCAAAGAGCCTGCACACTTGAGTGGCAGACCCTTCCAGATCCCACTTCATCACAGTCAACACTTTGACTTTTGCTGAAGAGAGTTCGCTCAGGATTCATTTGTTCTCTGCTGCGTTTTTAATACATAAAGCTGATTTTCGAGCCAGTGCTTTCTGGAAATGTGCTTTTCCTGGACAGAAATTGAAAGAATTGTAGCCCTGGCTGGTGCGGCCCCCTGGGTAGGAACTGTAGCTGGGCAGTGAAGATTTCAGCAGCTCTGAATCTTACTTCTGTAGGTTCAACATGAATTGCTTTAAGATGATTGATGAATTGTATTTCCACACCAGGGCCTGTGGGAAGGAAGCAAAATTTTAGCAGTGCAGTATTTATATATATATAATTATGAAGTGGATGACACATCCTCAACTGGATCATTTCTACCTGCCCCTCAAATTGAGCAATTTGGGTGTGATTGGGTGCAAAATTGCATGATGTACAGTGTAATCCTGAAAACTTAACAATATAATCCTAAAAATTGGKCAATGTAATCCTAAAAACTGAACAATAGGAGTTTCTACCTCAGAAAAGGTTGGGTGCCACAGTAAATGTGCATTTATTTCAGCGTTACACACCGGTAGTGACTTTTTGGAAACATGTAAATTACCTTATTACTGAACTAAAGAAATAGCTCTTTGATCTTTTTACTTTTTCATTTTCCCTTTGTCCATCAGCTTTTCTCTCACCCTTTCAACCCAGCTAATGCTCTAACCAGAAATGAATACATTACTCTGCTGAAATTTGAACAGAAGGCTAATTCCTAATCAAAATAGGCACTAATTTCTTTCAGTGCAAATTATCATCATTCATTGCAAATTTGCTCTCCTTGAACCATGCCAACATGTTGTACAAATTTCAGCACTTGGAGCCAGCTTCTTATATACATCAAATCAAATAATATACTATTGGCTTTTTATTATTTCTGTTGCATATTTGAACAAAAAAAATAGTGCCGAGGAAAATGAGTAAATATTGTTACTGCTACTGTTCTGATGAAAAGAAAAATTTAAACTTTTGCTGGGTTTTTATACCAATAAAAGTTTATTCAATTTAAAATAAAAAAAAAAAAAAAAAAAAGGAAACCCACTTGAAAATGCTGAGAAACCAAATAACATGACACATTGTTTATCTCTTTGCTGCTGAAACAGATCATCCATAGGGAATACAGAGCTTTCAGGAAAAAGATACTGCTGAAGTACCAGTGGAGATCTTTATTCCAAAACCCAGTGGGTATTATTTTACAAGCATTGCAAAGATGGCATTTGATATTATGAAAAAGACRTAGTGATCAGCCATGCTGGGAGCCTGGGCCTCCCAGTAGGTGCACTCGTCTGTTTTACACGGCTTTTGTGGTCTTCTAGGTGTCACATCACGTGTGTGCCTGCACATATCCTCTCCTTCAAACACCTCTTCCCAGATACAATGGTATTTTATTGCACCATCTGTTCAAAGGATGGATTTAATAGATTTATAATAATGCCATCAGGCAAATAGCTCTGCAAATTGCAAATATGGTTAAAAGATACACAAAAGATACAAACATTAAACACAGCAATTATGGTTTTCTTTTTGGTCTTGAAACGTGTGTGTGTCTGGGTACAATTCCTTTCCTCTGGTGCTGAGTTATTGTGCGTATCTGTATGCAAACAGGATTTGGAAGGTTTTGTTAATAATGGTTTTTCTTCTTTTGTCTGCTGTTTTTTCTTTCAAGATAGAAATCTCTAGTCTAATGTAGTGTTCCTTTACATGTGAATAACATTGATTATAGTGTAAATGAAATAATTGAAAATATAAAATGTGTGAAATCTAATTACCTGCTGCTGCTGAAGTGTCTGCTCCAARTAGTCTGGCACTGGGGCTGTTTTATTCATGGAACTTACTTTTCAGGAGGAGAAAACTGCAAAAAACGGAGAACAATWTATTCCAGAAATTTAAATCATCATACCTAAAACTGAACTTCTGTCCTGCTTCATTTAGAATATTTTTAAATTAATAAAGTATTTTCCAGTAGGAAGTTCACAAAAGGCCTTTGATTTGTTTGCTATTCAGTCCTGGCTTTGGAAAACTCCCAAACAAAATATTTAACATGGGAGTTAAATGTATTCAGTTACCTGAAAACATGGGAGATGATCTTTACTGTAAAAAGAAGAAGGTGATGGGATATTTCCTAAATTATAGGCAAACCACAAAAGGGCAAGGCTGTATTTCACTTGACAATAAGATGATCTTAAATGCTATAATTAAAAACAAGAGAGTTACTTTCATTAAATAGTGAACCCCCATTGTGCCGATTATCCTCCTAACGTTTTGCATAATGCTTGTGAATCCATAATGCTTAAAGATACAAGATGAAACACACTGTAAAGACAGAGAGGAAAAAAAACCACCACCTGCCCCTRAAACATTAACTGAATCTTTCCATTTTGTTGTGTTATAAGCTTTCTAGATAACAGATAGGAAACTTCTGTTCACCTAGACTTAGGGTGAGCATTTATATTCTGAGGAGAACAAGAGGTTTTAACAAGCAATTTTYTTATCCATAAAGAAATTTTGCAGGAAGGAGGACCCTGAGATTTATTGTGGATTTTTTTTTTCTTGTTTGGTAATGTTTTTTTGTGGTTGGGTGTTTTTTGGGGGTTTGGGTTTTTTGGTTTTTTTCCCAGTATGGGCCACGCCTGTGGCGTCCCCACTGCCACAACCTTTTCCTGCAAACCCAGTATAACAATGGGTGATCAGGAAGGTGATGTTGGAGTGTTTTTTGCCTTTTTCCTTTTGAATATTTGTAACCTTCCCAGTGCTTTTCCCTACCCTTTTCCCAGCTAGAAGACCAAACACATTCCAGAGSTCAGAGCCACAGAGAGCACAAGGTCCCTCTCCTCTCTTGGCTCTTCCTGGGAACCAAGGCTGAGAACAAGGTCTGTGAGACACATTTTCATAAATGTACAGCTGGGACTGAGTGAGGGGCTCCAGAGAAGGGGCTTGACCTGGGGGAAATTGTATTGCCCCTTGTCCTCCTAACTGGTGCTTTTTTATCAATTATGCTGATTTCCTAAAACCCATAAAACYGTATTCACCCCTGTGAGGGTGGGCTTTTATGGATATTCTTCCAAGACTGGAGCTCCAATAAAGACCCATTTTTGTATTATCTCCTATACTAAAATCATCTTGAATTTCATTTCCAGGTTGAAAAAGGCAACAAAGGCACCAGCAGGAGTGAGCTCTTGGCGATGTACAATGGTTTCACTGGCACAGCAGTGCTTGAGGGAGCCTAGAGAACGTCTCATCCACTGTGCTGTGCTGTGCCTTGCTCAGTCCTGAACAGCCAGGGCAGAGATGACACCTGAACTTGTTCAGAAAACAGCCAGCAAGAACAGCAGGTGAGGAAAGAGGAACAACATTGTGAAAGCRTGCAGAAATAACATTCAGGCACTAAAGCCATTTCCAGCAGCGCCCGGTGAAACAAACACCGCGGCAGCATCGATCGCTGCGATACCCAGAGAGCTGCAGATTTTCCTGCTCTCACAACAGAGTGGGGCCCTGGGGCTGGAAAGRAGAAGCTGTGACCTGGCTCACGGCTGTCACGTTTGTGCCACAGCTGCCAGGAGCTGTCTGCTCTCGTGTCTGGTGAGACGCTCTGCCTTCCCTTGGCCGCTCCCCGCTCTGCCGCTCGCAGGCCYGTGGCCAGATCCTCTTCCAGTAAGTTGTGGGATAAACCTTCCCATCAGCCCTGCTGCTGCCTTTCGATCTCCAGTCATTTCTTAWTTTTAGGCATCTGTGCTTTTGGCTAATCCGTGCTGCCCAAGGCACGAGCCCTTTGTGTTCCTTTCTGCTGTAATCAAAGAGAGCCCGAGCGCAGGAGATGCCAAGACATCATTTCCCTCGTAGGCAGAGTGAGCTGCGTGTGTTCATCGACTCTGAAGATGTTTAACACACTTCCAAGATGAAGCCCTGAGTACYTATTTGTCCAAACCCAGTGCTCACAGTGCAAAGGGTTTCATTTCAGTTTTATTGAGGATTAACGCTCTATTTTGAAATGTATTTTCTACAGCAGCAGTGAATTTTGAGGCTGTAAAGAATGCACTGTGTCCTAGAATCAAGATCACTAGTCCAGATGAATTCCACAGAACTGCAGGCAGCCTAAACCAATCTCATGAGCAAAATTCACTAAAACTTAGGGAAATAATCATGAAAGCCTTTGTGTTTTCACTCCTGGATTTTATTATTTGAGGGTTTTTTTAATAGCATCTTCCACACATCCTTTCCCTCTTCCCTTTTTACTGAACAACATCCCAGTSCTAACCCAGAGTTGTCAATGTTTTGGGGCATACCAATGTTTAAATTTGTTTTACAGGACAGGAATGTAGTTTCATAATTTGTATTTAGTGCCTACAGTCTATGTGGACAGCTATGAGAGCAGAGGTGTTTCTGTGTATGTATCTCTATATGTGTGCATGAGAAAGCTCATAAATTAGAACAGCTTTTTTCATGTGCAGAATATTTTGCATGTGAGTGTGTTTGTAGAAATCTGTATGTATTTCTCATTGTGATGTGATAATCAGAGCTTTAGAATAGCAGCAATGCAACTTTTGGGTACTAGAATACTGTACCACGTTGGATTRTCAGTGTAGCAGCTACACAAAAGCAGTGCTGCAGCATGCCAAAATATCTTCCTCAAGGAACCTCGTTTTACTGCTCTGAATACCTAAATAAATAATGAAAAATATAAAATACAATTCATGAAGCACATAAGAGAAGTGCCTACAAAGCATGGCAGACCTCAAGGAAATGTTGATGTTTTTAGTTCTGTCATCCATCACCATAATGAGTGCCAAAACTCCTTTGAAAATTAGCTGTCTGTGATTAGGCAGGTTTCAGAGTGCAGGTTGTTTCTGTATCTGATTCTGAAATATATTAATATGAATGTTATGCTAATTTGTCTACTTTTGACCTAGAGCTTATCTCAAAGATTCAAGAGGATATTGCCTCATTAAGTATCTCACTCGCAAAGTAAAACTACCTTCACCTTCTCACTTCATTAGATGGAATCGTTCCTTTTTTTTCTTTTGGGGAAGAGTGAATAAACAAGAGTCCTTCAAGATGCATTGCTTATTTCCACCTCAAGTATAGTTATCTTGTGCATATATAATAGAGGTATTAAAATTAGTATTCAGCTCTAATTCTCTCCAGTCTAACTGATAGTGTTTTGATGAGTTTCGGAGTTTCTGTTCTGTCTGGGAATTTCAGTGATGAGGTAAGGGAGACAGACAGCAGCTTGGTTTTCATAAGCTGAGTTGACCTTGCAGGACACAGAGGCATGAAATGTTTATTGARCAACTGAATAAATGTTCCTAAAAGGCAAGGCGTCTGCATAAAGGAAAACAAAAACACAGACACCTTTATAAATATGCCAGACTGACCAGGAACTCATATTATTACATTTTTGTAGGACAAAATCATTGCTCTCAAAAGTCTCTAAAGTCACATTTATTTTTAATGCTGTAATTTTGATTTCTGCCCTTTCCTGACATTGCAGAGAGGATATATCCCCCCGCAACAATCAGCGTTTAGCTATATTGTCCTCCCTCACTAAAATCTTCCTTCCCTCCTACCTGCCCTCACCTATGGTTTGGAGAGGGATGAAAAGTGGAATTTGCACGCACACAATGATCTAAATTGCCTAAAATTAGATTGTRTTGAAACCGGTGATTTGACTTTGAACCTTGCATTTTTTTATTAGAAATCTAAATGAAGTACTAAAGGAATACAAAATACTTTACATATCCCCACTGTCTACTTTTAACTCTTCTCTGAGTCCTATGTTTGGATGTAAATTTAATTAAAAAAGGAAAAAGTGACAAAAAAAGCTCTTTCATCATTTTACCACTCTCATTAAAAATAAGGAGTGCAAGCAATCTCTCTAAATACTTCTTTTGTCTTTTCAGCCCCATTGCAGGTCTGTTCAGCTACTGCACAATCAGACTGACTCCTTTTTATGACTTCCAMTGCCCTCAGTGATCCTTCAGTCTTTCTCAAGGAAACTCCAGCACTGGGGATGCCCCCTAATTTTGATTTACTTCTGGCAGCAGAAGCAGAAATCCAGCGACTTAAAGTGCAGMCCCGTTCCCTAAACTCTGCAATGATTGCTTATATCATTTGATTTAGCCCAGTGAATGGCCCAAAGAAGATTAAAATKCTTCCTTCTGCCCAGCTGAGATATACAGCTTTGCTGAAATATGTCCCTGACCTCTTCAGCTGATCTGTGCTGTGGAGGCTAATAGATCTTGTGAGAGCTATCCTACCTGGTGGGACTGCAAAGGCTGTGCTTCTTCATCTCTTCCAAGTGGTTTGGTGTGACCTTTTTTTTCCTCTTCCTTTAAATCTCAGTAAAATAGCTCAATGCAGCCTTCTGAGGGGAGCAGCACGTCTCTGCTGGAATCCCAGCATGGCTGGCTTTATCTTTCCCTTCCTACAGGAGTGCAGCTGACACGAGTCCTTTCAGTAGGAATGGCTCATACACCTGCCAGGTGATGTCCTCAGGTCACAGAAATGTCCCACTGCTGCTACCCAAGGACAGTGAACCCCCCTGGTGACCAGCTTGTCCTTCTGGGACAGTTCCAGAGAGCTTCAGGAGCAAACTGCTGTGGAAGGGTTTGAGATGCACATGGGTATGTCCATATATTCATTGAAYCAGACTGAATACTTGCTGTTCCCAGTCCTGAAATACTCCAACATCCTGGGGATGTGTGCCTCATTCCCAGAGTAACACAGACTTCCAATCAGTACTTTAAACATTTTATTTAGTTCTGAGACTATTAATGAAATATCCAGTCCCTGCTTGGCTGCACCCGAGCRAAAATGTGCTGCCCTGCTTTACCCTGAGGGCGAGTGTAACCCTCTGCAAAGCTACTGCAGAGAAAGACCAATATTTTCTAATTCTGCAAAACTTGGCCTTTATTCCAGGAAGGAGCCAAGGTAATGTAGCAAAGTAAATGGTTGAAGGTCATAGAATGAATGATAAATATCATGCTGCACAACCCCCTGATGGAACTGGAGCAGTCCTTATCTATTCACGCTGCAATGATGCTGTTTATTTTTGGGATAAAAAAAGAAATTACTTGTATATCCTCTTGGCTATCCCTTTCTTCATACCCTCACATATTTCTCATGGCTTTTATGGCACAGAACAACAAYGCTGAGAGATAAGAGTACATAAACCTTATTTGATTTCTGGGGCCACTGGAAAGTATTTGGTTTTTTGGATTTTTTTTTTCCTACGTTACTGTGTGTTGAGATAATGTAAAGCAGAAATGCAAATACTTTCAGAAATTATTAATTTCTGAAGAAAACCAACCAACAAAAAAAACCAGAACAAAACACAATAAGAAGCGATGTAAAAGCCAAGGCTCAGTCCTGGCTTGGCAGCAGTCAGTTAGTGTTTYAGTCTCAGATATTCCAGTGGAATCTGCCAGTGCAGCCAGGGGTAATATTTGCTAAGAAGTCAGTCAGATGTCAGCTTCAGCTTCTTGAAATTGCACTGTGTGCTGCTGAGAATGATGGMAAAATCCTATTCCCTCTTTCATTATTTACAGTTCACAAATATTTCTGCTGTTTTAATGATGTGTCCTCTGTATACTGTTTGTGTTGCCATATTCTGGAATCCAAAKTTTTGAATGATGCATCAATTAATTAGATGCTAATTTCAGGAGATTGGGAAGGGCAGAGGTGGTGATTGATGGAGGGAGCCACTAGTGTTCATGTTAACAAAGTAACAATGCCTCGTACTTGTTATCCTCCCCTTTCTTATTGCTGCTTTGCAATATGTTCTCGGGAGCAGACGTTATTTACTATAGAATCCTAAATGTCTTTATTGACAAATAGCAGGAGACAGACCCTCAGGAAGAGTGGCTTCATTAGCATGCAGCTTATACTATTTTTCAAGAATATGTTTGAGCCTTTACACATTTTTTTGAACACTAAAATGCTGATAGTAAATGACAGTGGGAATAAGTGCAGCTGGCAGGATAAAACCAATGGTTTAAAAAGCCTCAATCTGTTTTCCTGATCTGTTTTCACCATGTGTGATACAGTCTTAAAAGCCATACATTTTTAAAATGATGGATGCAGTATTTATAGCAGTGATTTTTATATTTCCTTTTGCCAAGGAAGGGCAAAGAACTTAATTTTATATCACACAATTTACAAGCAAGGTATCACAAAGTTCTTTTCCAAAGAACTGCTACTGGGTGAGGACAGAAGCTGTGGGAACGTGACTGCAATGGTAACTGCTGCATTTTAAACCTCAGCTTCATTTTTAAGAGCTTCATAGACTTTCTATTGATGCAAAATGTCAGGAGGGAAAGGGAATGCAAAGAGTGCCTGAAGGGTTTTCTTCCACCTGTGTCGAGCATCCCCCACCCCTGTGCTCAGCAAGGAGCAGGAGCTGCTTCCCCCTTTCTGCCTGGGAGGATTCCATGGCCATGGGCACTCTCAGGGAAGCTCTGCCCAGCTCCTCAGTGGCACACTCTGCTTTTCCCAGGTGGAATTCATTCCTCACCTCGGGGTGCTGATGGGGTCATAGCAGAGGCACTGGGCTCACAGGCAAACTTTGCAGCATTGCTTTCACCTATCTAACAATATTTATTTTCCTCTTCACATCCTTGAGCAATCCCTGGTTCTTGTCCACCCTACCAAGCAGAGCTGATGAACAAGCACAAGTTGCTGTCAGGGCTCTTTCTGGCTGTATAAAATCACATTGAGAAGTGAAAAAATCTGTTTTTTATTAGAACTAATAATCTTCCATTAATGGGACCTGTGAGCTTCTGCCCGTGAGCAGCTGCTGGAACATCTACCAGACCAGTTCCTCTTCCTCTCACTGACAGTCAAATGAAAGCAAAGTCCTCCTCGCAGCCSCCTCCCGTGGATTTGTACTAAATGAGAGAAGAGATCAACCAGCACATGCAAAAAAATCACCTTGTCTCTCCTTATTAGTTTCCAACTTAATTTACCTYTTCCTGAGGGCTGCTTAGTGCCCTCTCACTCCTTCCTTCCTTCTGCTCTCAGAGCTGCCTGCCTTCTTCTCCTGAATCTTTCATCCTTCTAAGTACATGACAATATTAGCCATTTATGCCAAAATTGGGATCTCATCTCTGTGCTAAGCTAAGAGTTAAGCAGTGCAAAGAGATGGAAAATGGGCGATTGTTGTAGTTTTAGAACACTGTTGCATATTTATTTTTAAAAGAAGTATATGATGCATTTTTTGTGCCKATGCACACAAGGGAGGAAAGGCTTCTAGACTGTACCATCATGTAGTGACTTTGTTCAGTGCCTTAGTTTGAAAAAATGATCATAGACCAGAAAACTGTAAGATGGCTGTTTCAAAAACCCAGTTTTGTAAGTAGTAAGAATAATGAGAAGCGGTTGAAATGAAACAGAGGTGAAGCAAGGCATTGAAACAAAAATTAGTGAACAGCTCTTTTAGAGGAAAAGAAGCCTTTGCTCAATTTTCTGAACATCTTGAGCCAACAACATTGAGGGCAATTTGAAGGAAGGCAGTGAGTACTTTCAAGGATGATAATTTCCCACTGAAGATAAASTGGAGTAGTTATTAGAGACACTGGGCTCCTTACAGGGCTTTTTTTAGTTGATTAACTTAAGGTTTAACAGTAAATGTTGAACAGATAAAAATAAATTAAAACTGTTTCATTCATWCCTTTGAAAACATCTGCTGAAAAGGATTGTTTAGTTTTACAAAAATGAGAGCAATGTGCTTTCTTGCAATTGTGCATCAGGTCACTCACAGCTATGATTGTAAAGATAAGCTCAAAATGCACTCTGTGAGTTTAACAATATTCACATTTGGCTTACAGAGGAATAGAAAATATAATGCACAACTTCAATTGCATAAATAAATTATTTTATATTATTAGGACAGGGAAATGTAACATAATTTTCTTTTGGTATCAGGMGGATGATAGTAAAAAGATAGGATCCTATTTATTATTTTCTACYTGTAGGTTATGAGACAAAATGTTTTCATATATAATGTTTACATCACCAGTGGTCTGACATATTCCTGTTACAATTAATGACAGACTGGCCACTGAGCTTTACACTGTCCRTTAAATCTGTGGGAATCGTGCCATTATTGCTAATACCAACGCTGACAATTTTGAGAGCATGTAACCTGATATTTTAGCATAATTTATTAAAATTATGGTAACATTTCTAACAAGAACAGTAAATATATCTACAGTCAAAAAAGTTCAAGGCTGCTTGGCATGCAACCTTACTATGGAATTAAATAGACAGTATTAATGTCTGTAGCATTTCTTTATCTTTTCCATTATTATTTATATATATAATATAAAGCTGTGAGAAGTCAATGAGTTGTGAGTAAGTGTCAGCTCAAGCACAGGTTTATAATTACAAGAGAAGGGATGGTTACAGTGATGGTTTAGTCACTGATATTTTATCAATCTGATATATATTAAAGTTGGGACACTTTATTTATGTTGTAAGTCACACTTATTTATGTTGTAACAGTAAGAGGTATCAGCTGTATTAATATATTCAGCTTCACATCTACTCTTATTGATCTTATGTCAGCATAATGTAATAACAGAAAAAGTGATTGTGTCTTAATTTTGAGTTTTCCAGAGGACAGGGATTCTGTTTGATCCTGGCATGGTACCTGAACTTTGAAATGTTTTTWTATTTTATATAGAATTTAAAATTTTGTCTGGGAGAAATACGAAACTGTGCTGAAATGTCCCTCCCTTTTTGTGCAGAAAAATGGACTCCCTTAGTTTGGATGCTGTTTTTGGCATGTAGTTTGTCCTTTCCATATGAACACACTTGCCTTTTCTTTTATAATGACAAAAATTTCGTTACCCAAAATAGCGTTTCCTCAAAAGAACAACAACAATGAATAACTACTTATGGAAACAAAACAAAAAAAACCAAACCTAAATTTGTGCCCAGTTTTAAACTAATTGGTTTTTTTCCTACTCTGATAATGACTAAATATGTTCCTCTACTTTAATTCAGCCTACTAATTCTCGAGTGATTCAGAATTTCTTTATACATATTTTCTGKTTTTTTGTCTTTATATATATTTTATGATTAAAAAAACCCCAAGCAATCAAGGTGTTTACTGCAGAATGTCACCTTCTGGCTGTGTACACATTTGTGTCAGGTACACATGACACAAGAAGAAGAAATACAAATGGTATTTTGTCCACTTTTGGGTCTAGGTAGATGACAGAATTTCTCCTGATAGCCCAGGACAAACTGATATAATATAAATAAGTTCCTTTAGAAGTCATCATCCTCTTCTGTTACTGATTTGTTGTGTTCCATCTGCTAATAATGTATTTGTTTAAAGCAATTTTTTCCATTCATCTTTAGCCTATTAGTGGGTTTTGAGAATCTCTGGCATGTGGTCAGTTAATCCAGAGGTCTCATGGCAGCAGCTGGAACACGGGAAAATCTRTGCAGCCTAGAGATGGTTTCCAGACATTTCGTTTCTGTCTCATATATTGGAGTGGAAAAAATCTTTCTTTGTGGTCAGTCATGAGAATATTTTTGACATCCACCACTTTGTGAGCATGCAAGGACATAATAATCTGGATAATGATGAATACCAAGTGTTTTTCAAGGACTGGCACYCTGCCGCATCAACACATATGCCAAGATCTGACTTTTTAATATTAATAAAAAACCCAGTCTATTTGTAGACTACAGAGATYTTGGGCTTTCTGAGAGCAAATCCTGCCATTCCAGGATGAATGAACACAAATGAATATGGGGCACTGCAAACACAGAACTGTTGTGGGTACATCTCACATGCTCATGGAGAATGGAATTTGATGCAGCTGCTCAAATGAGGGCAAATGGGAGAAGACCCTTTGTGTTGGGAGTTTTACCCTGTCCTTAGGGCATGAATTCCACATTTTTCCTTTCATTCTTTGACTAAAAGAGTTCTGAACCTCCTACTTTCAGTCATCAGTGCAGCCTGGTTGACTCTGCTATCCAAAATCTGTCTTTTCAAAACGGAAATCCATAGTTTATTAATCTCAGTTTAAATTGAATTCACTCATGATCACCCCATTCAAGGTTATTTCCTGCAATCAGCTTTCCTTTTCTGTCCTTGCCACTTACCAAAACCTCATCTAAAAATAGCACAGAATCATCTCTTGCTGACTCAGGAGGTATTTGGTGAAGTCTGTTTGCTATTGCATCCTGAAATACCYGCACTTTATAATTGTACTTAGCATTAATTAATCAGTCTATACAACATACCCTGTTTCTGTTACTTCCACATTTTACTCTCTAGTGCRCATAAGCTCTGACATTTGTGTAATAATTAAGCTATTTAGGAATTAATATTTTTTCTTTAAATTATGTACAGAACCAAGGTTTGGTGGCTGATGCTTATTGGTGACTGTAATTTCTGGGTAGTTTTAGCCTTCCTTGGACAGGTTCAGAGAGTCAGAACATTCTCTGTAGAAGTCCACAGCTGGTGCTGTATTGTCCAGAAATTCTAATCAATAAAAAGGTATAATAAACTCAGAAAGAGTCGAAAAAATGCAGCAATTTCCAGCCAAAATTCAGAGTTTCATGATGTTAACCAATTAAAAATAAATCCTATGAAACTTGATTATAGTTCTGGGTTTTTAGAACTGCTCGTCCATCTTGATATTAAATTTTTCTTTTTCATTTATACCTACTCAAACAGCTCAGATGTTTTTCATTGTCCAACCAGCCTGTGTCTTCCCCACTGGTACTTCCATCTCCATTGTTGAATATGTGTTATATTTCTTTTGCATACTAAAGCCACATGGAGATTTGCCTGGCATTTTTTCCTGACCTTCTCCCACTACTACTTTGTTTCTTTCTCTCATTTAAACCTCATTAAATGCTATTTAGGTGGCTAATTTATTTTTTTTATTTGTCACTCATCAAGGTGTGTTTGTTGGGGTTTCAGATGGAGACCTGGGCCCTTGAGACACACATTTTTCAATGAGCAGCCTGTATGAAAAGATGGTAAACACAGTGAAAATAAATCCCTTAAATGCATTTAAAACTCAATCTTCTTAAGAGCATTTTTTTATTTGCTCSAGGCACATTCACTTTTTATTTCCGGTTCCAGCTGTTTCCAAACAGTTCAATCCAGTTCCAACCAGTTCAATCCAGTTCTAACCGGGTCAAACTGGATTAAACCAAACCTCACTGGCTCGAATCAGATAAAACCAGTTTGGAMAAGATCTAAGTGGATCAGACAGGATTTAAATGGATTCCACCAGTTCAAACCAGATCCCACCAGTCCAAACTGGTTAAAACTGAATCCAACGCATCAAACCARATAAAATGGATTAGACCTGATCCAACCAGATCAAACTGGATTTAACCAGTTCATCTGGTTCAAACTGGATCCAAATGGCTGAAATTCTGATTTTTAGAGCCCAAATTGGAGGATGGGGGAAAATGGGGTTAATTTGGGGAGATTGGGGCAAATATTGATGATTTTAGGGTACTTGGGTGGCTTTTCATGSGATTTTGAGATATTTGGGGAGCATTTGGGGAAGTTTGTTGAATTTTTTTGTGATTTAGGGGAATTATATCTGGATTTGTGGTGAATTTGGGTTAATTTGGGGTGACTTTGGGGAGAATTTTTGGGAATTTTCACATATTTTGGATGAATTTTGGGATACTTTTTAGTGAACCTGAGTAAATTTTGCCTGAATTTTTATTGATTTTAGGTGGGTTTGGGTGTTATTTAGAGTGAATTTTGATGGAATTTAGGGATTTTGCAGGATTTTGGTGTGAGTTTGATACATTTTATGTGAATTTGAGGGTACTGAGGAGAGATTTGGGGAATTTGGGTGATTTTTCAAGTATTTTGTGCATATTTGGGGTGATTAGGGGACTTTTTGATGGGAATTTGATGGAATTTTAGTGAAATTTGATGGATTTTTGTGGGATTCTTGGGATATTTTGGGATATTTTCACAAGCGTTTATGTGAATTTCTGTAGATGTTGGGCACTTAGGATACTTTTTTGGTCTATTTGGGGGCATTTTGGTGGGAATTTGGGGTGGTTTGTGCAATTTTGTTATGTTTTGATGGAATGTTGGGGAATTTGGGGATATTTTAGGATGTTTTGGTGTGGATCTGGTGGCATTTGTGCTGATTTTGGGGCTATTTTGATGGGATTTTCAGGACTTTGTGGCTATGTCTATGGGATTTTCGGGTCATTCTRATTGATCTTTGGGCTATTTTGATGGAATTTTCTATAATTTTGTCAACTGTAGCCCCCACTGATGCAGACTGGCCCATACCATCACAGCTGGCAGTAATAATAAGAAAGCAGAGCTGGCCACAGCAATCCAGTCTCTTCCTAAAAACGTCCATGACTGCCCGTTCAAAGGTAAGAGAGCATGGCTGCTGCTTTCCTGAGCTTCCTGAGAAAATGTCAGGTGAATCCATGGATGGGACACACCCCAGCGCATCCTCACCCCACAGCACAGAGCCCACCCCAGCACCAGGAGAGGGATCCCCCCRGGACCCTCACTGGGGGATGCTGGAGAGGGCAGCAAGGAGCATCTGCTGCCCTGGATGGGGGAGGTTAATTACTGCGAGCAAAAATATCCAGAGGGGAAAATGTTACACCAGATATTACCAATTAACCCAAGAATCCAAACATGGCAATTGCTGCAATTAATACAACCCTACATTCGCGCTAATTACCAGTCTGTGGGAGGAGGCTGCAAAGGGAGGAGGGAGGAGGGAGCTGGCAGTCCTGCTGGAGAAGCAGATCCCAGCTGGGGATGCTGCAGGGGGTCCCACCCAAAGTTACGTTAATATGAAAGTATCAGAGGTGACCAGAGGCTTTGAGGGGGTCTCTTGCTTTCAAACCAGCCCAGGGTGCTCAGGGCCTTTCACAAAACTGGTTAAAAATTCAGCAAACCAAACCTGCTCATGGTGGTATCATGATATGTTCCCAGCTCCATGTGGATCACGCAGGACTGAGCCTGGGAAGGAGCTGATCCTGCCCCCATTCCATGTGGATCACATAGGATTGAGCCTGGGAAGGAGCTRATCCTGCCCCAGGCTCACCCCCTCAGTGCACGGAGCTGCAGACCCCACCATGACCATGAGAAGGGTGGTGGGAGAAGATATAAAGAGAAAAATGACCCAAGAATTCAAATCACCAGGGTTTGTTGGTAGATGTAACTGAGCTTGTTCAAAGCAATACAGTTAGATGCAGTATGAGAGCAGAGTGTCCAGACAGAACATCCAAACAACAAGGCTGAATATTTACTTTGTGCTCAGTGTTAGGGATAAATGAGTTCTCTGCTGTCAGCCTGTCTTGTGTTGTGAAATCAAATCAGGGCCCAGTATTCCCAACATGGCGAAATACAGAACAACTTTCTTTTTGAAAGTTATTCTCTCATACACAGAGATTTTATTCTTTGCTGTTCTGCTTCTATTTATTAGCTTGTTAATCTGGGACAGGAGATTACATAACAATAATGGGATATACAGCCCTGTAAAAATGAACTTCATCCACCAGCAGACCATTGTCCAGGAGCTGATTTAAGGGTATGTACATGTGTATATTTTTACTGTAGGTAAGCAAGGCTCATGAAACTTTGTTCTATAATGTACATATGTCTGTAAATATGAATATATGAAAAAATATAACTACATAGAATTTTTCCTCTCTGGTCTCCTTCTACCACAGGGTGACCCACTTGCAAAGTAGATGATGGAAAGACTTGGATATGGTCTATCTGGACCTTAGTAAAGCCTTTGACACTGCTTCCCACAGATTTTTTTCTGTTCACTGACCTGTGGACAACTTTACSACAGATTTTTGTTTTGAGAGATGATACCATGCTTCTAGTCCTGGAAAATTATACCCATGATCTTCTGCCAGCTATCATGGATAAAAAAACCCAAATAAACTAACAAACAAAATCCCACAAAAATCACCAAATAGATATTGATTGATTTTCAGAATTGTTCCTGTATAAACTTGTTGGCCTTCTTTACCTTTAATTCTGGAGCATCTTTCCAAAACAGTTTTGTGAACCCATATGTTCTGACAAAAAGTGTCACCCCATCTCAACTGCRTTATCAGACACCAGATTCTATGGTGGAAATGTGAATGCCCCACTGAAAAAAAAGAAAACTGACAAACTGGAAAAATTCAGAAATAAAAGAAGAACAAACAGGAAGGTGAATTTCTTAAAATTTACTACTCACAAAACTACTTATTTTTCTTGCTTGCAGATTTGAAGATATATGACTGAGCTGTCACAGTGGCACAGAGGAGACATAATGAACCATGAATTCTGCTGTCTGCCTTACTCAAGAGTCTCAGCTCTCCAGTGCTTCCAAGCAACCAAAGSCTCCAAACAAAACAAATTGCTTTTGTTCTTTTGGTTTCAACTCAAAAAACGTGACTTCACCTTCAGTTGTACTGAAAAAAAATAAGGGACAATGCACTTCTCTGTTTAAAACTTCAAAATCTGCTTTTGAAATGGGACTTCCTTGCAGTATTATTCTAAACACAAGAATATTTAAAGCCATAGAATGTTGGATTGGGAGCTGTGTCTTCTACACCCCTCTTGAAACAGGTTGATTTGGTCTCCAGGTAGAAAATCTCCAGAGGTTTCATTTAATAATACTCTGGCAAAGTATTTTCACTTTTCCGATGTTAAAGGTAACCAGTGTTTTATCGTGTGTTGCTATTAGATACACACTTGCCTATAAATGCACWTAAGTAAAAACATGTCTGTATAGGGACTGTGTCCACAGCAGCCTGTGTCTCCATTTTTCTGGGGTTGCAACAGCAGTGTGGTTTCAAAGCAAATTGTTTCCTTAGGCTGCATTTTGGTTCACTTTTCARAAAGTTTTCACATATCATTTTATAGGCATTTACTCAAGTTTCTTTATAATTTTATTCTTTTAAGTAATATAATTTTTACTAATTTAAAACTATAATGAATTCTTCCTTATCATCTCATATAGACAGTGAGACAGTAAATTTCCCATTGTCTGTTTTGTTTCAATTGTTATTTCTCTCAGCTGTAGAATTTTGTAATTCCACTGTTTTGATGATTGTTAGGTTAATTTGCAGGGGAAAAAAAATCTATTTTAGAAAAAAAATTACTTCATGAAGTTAAATTAATGGATAATAATGTTATCAGTGAAAAAGTATTAATTAAAGTGGAATACATAGAAATCTCAGAGGAATAAATTAAACACCTTTTAATGATGCTTAATAAATCATAAATAATAAATAYGTTATTTCTGGAAGTATAAATGGCTAATCATTCAAAAATAAAGTAAAAATTTGAGATAACAGCATTGAAGGAAAGGACATACACACTGAACTTAGTCCTTATCTATAAAGACAAAATTCTGCATTGAACTGCTCATTTTGCTAGTCATGCTTTGTTAAAAATTTATTTTGCCATTGAGTAGTGTCATAGGTCACTGATTTGTTCCTACCAGTAAWCTTTGCTGTGATAATGCATGAGTACATAAAATATTTACTGCTGGAATTGCAGGCCTGAAGTGTTCCAAGGCTCCACAGAAGTCTCTGTAGGAGGAAGTTTGTCTTAGTGACCACTTTAGAGTGGCCACGTTCATTACAGCTGGACTTTGTGTGACTTTGGGTTAAAAGGATTGTTTGTTCAGCAAAGGAATTCCRTGAGTCCCTCTGGAAGTTGTTTCGATGTTTTTCTGCTGTTTTGCAGATCTCCCTCATTTGCAAGTATGCTCAAGATGCAATGTAGGTTCAAGGACTGTTCATTCATTAACCTCTGTTTAGAGACTCAGGAGATAAATTCATGTGAATTCTTCTAGAGCTGATTAGAGATTTCTGGTGATGCTTTTGTTTACAATAATTTTGAGGCTAGCTACAGACAAAGGAAAATAATTACTGAGCGGTAGTTTAGAAAAAACAACAAAATTAAATAAAAGAAAAAGCCCACCATCTTTTGAGGGTTTTGTAAAAAAAAGTTCAATTTCCTCTGGGTTTCCAGGTTGGAGACTCATCTACATGATATGTGTTGATATGTAATACACAGTTCCAACTGTGGGAAATAAGCAGAAAAATAATAGTACTTTTCTCTTTTTTTAAACTTTTTTTTTCAGTAGAAATTTACAATTTTGATGTTTGCACAATTTAATTATTTTCTTCTGTGCTTAATGTTTTATCCCTCTAATATGCTCATCTGTTCCTGATTTTGTATTAGCACAACATAAATCTATCATAAATCAATATGTTTATGCAGAAAATTAATAGTAGCATTTTATCTTTCATGAAAGGTAAGAAAAACACAAAGCAACAACAGTTGAAGAAGTGTTCTTTAAGCACATTCTTTGTTGCGACTTCATTAAATGCAATCAAGTATCAAAAGGAAAATAGCATGAACTTCTTATCAAGGGCTTTAACAAAATCCTCAGAAGACATGGAACAACAAATGATGAAACTGAAATCCAATAAGTGAGCATTTGCCTCACAAATTAGTTATTCCAAGATGAAAGGATAAACAATGTAACTGAGAACTGTGCTGGTCAGGAATATAAAATACCAGGAGGARTCTGAGGCCTCCAACACTTTAAAGTACAAGCCATAAAGCTTTATAAATCTTTACATTCCCACCATGTGATGGACAAACTCTAGGGCCAGAGCCTGTTCCCATTCTCTGTGGGTTCTTGGGCAGTGAGGTCGTTAGGATTTTTGTTGAAATTTCCTAAATACCTTCTTTGCCACTGAAATGGCCATTCCACTCCCAACACAGGCACTCATGCAGTTCTCYATGGATTTTCCCAGCATCCCACACCTGCCCTGCTACTTTAAGGCCAGCACCTTGCCCATTTTAAGAAAAGCATGATTGAGCATGTCAGGAAAGAGTGGAAGCCAAGGGTTTTTGGTTTTCTTTTATGGTGCATGTTTCAGCTGCCACCATCACTAGTAATTTACTGGCACTTTTTTGTATTATCTGTAAAGTTCAGGTCAAAACTGAACCTTAGATAGCTCCACAAAATTCCTTTCCTTTCAAGGACAAGTCAAGAATACAGACATGGAAGATGAATAYGAGTAAGGAAGCAGTGGGGAGGAAGGAAGAGGAAATCTTTGTATGGGAGAGGCAGGATGGGTGGATGTAACCTCCTGCTTCACTAAACTCTCTGGCTCTTCCCTGGGGTTGAAGTTGGGAATGAGGTTTAAAATTTAGGCTCCATTAAAGCATTTTAAAGTAAATGAATAAGCAAGATAAAATTTATAATTCAGCCTTTCTGCTGGAATAAGTTTATGCATTTTTGTTTTCTTGCAGCTGAAGAAGAGAGTCCTAAGGGTAAAAATTTAGGCTTCAGAAATACACAGGGTTTAATAGTTGCAATAATAGGGCTTTTTCCTGAAGGATTTGAAATAGATGCATTTAACTTCCTAGAAAGTAATTGCAGCCTTCAATTATGTAATAAACAACCTTTTTATTTAGCTCATGCAGTATTTTTGCTTGACTTTTTAAGTATTAATAGCTACACAGCGGAAAGGATTTGTAGGAAATGCAGTTTGTTTCTGAAATCTTGAGGAATAGCAAATGATCTATTATTGGAGCAAATCCTCCTGTGCTGAAAAATTAAGAATAATATCAAAACTATTTACTAGCAGAAGAAATTGTTCTCTTTTTGCAAGAYTTTTAGCTTTCTCTTGGAAGATCAGGCTTCTTCCATATTTAAYGCTTTGGCTTTCTTTGAGAAGGGTGGAAGAATTTTATTTTATGTTTGCTGTCCCCTGCTCTTCTGTTTGCAATAAAGCTCCACTAATGAGCCACAATGTTCTCCATCCAGACCTGCTAATGAGTCTTTCAATGTGCAGTGACTGAAAGAATGTCCTTCAGAAACACAGCTCATAAAATGTTACCTGCAGCAAGACTATACCCAAAGGGAAAGTAAATAARTGCCTGTGTTTTTTCCTGAACCTGAAAATGTAAAAGCGTTTGATTAACGCATGTGGCAAAACTGAGACTGAAACTCAGGGAGTGGCTGATGTSAGCATTCAAACAAAAGTCTGGTTTTCTGAATTTAAGGTGTTACTCCAAGCTGTGAAGAGTTTTGTACTATAGTAGTTTGGCTTGCAACAGAATGGAAGAGGATAATTGGGATTTTACTTTTCATCGTTACCCCTGGACTAGCTTAATCTTCTAATACTCTTATTTTCAGTGCAAGAGCATCTACTCCTGATTTTAAAAAGTATTATCCCCTTTTCTTTGTTGCCTGGGAAAAATACTTGGGCTTAATTATGATCCAGGGAATTTAAACAAACAGAAAACCCGGCTGTTTTTATTCTTGTTTATGACCCTRTAGGCTGCACATGCAACTTATTTTTGAATAAGTCAAAAGCTCTGCAAATAAACACAAATTTTAAGAAAGTGAGATTTCATATATAATCCTTCTAAAAAATGTCATGCTACTAAACTGGGTGGTTCTGTATGTCCTGTGGTTTTTAAAAAGGAGATTAATCAGATTGTTTCCCACGTAGAATATATTCTTAAATGGTTGCTATGACAATTGTCTTCCATTTTCTTTCTTCCTTGTAGGTTTATCTCTTTTTGATTCTATAGAYGGAGTTTGCCAAGGTAACAATTAAGAAGCTTCTCCTGTTTTGGTTTTTTTTCCCTACTTCAAGGACTTTGTCTTTTGAAAAAAAAAAGTTCAAAGCTTTAGATTTCTGGTGTGTCTGTTCTGATTCAGCCTTTTCAGCTTTATTGAGGTATACAGGATTTTAGTCTTTACAAAAGACATGTGCAATAATTCTTCACTTAAGAGAAACTAAATGTTTTTGTTGTCATCAATCAAACCTCTGGTGACTGGGAAAATTATTTTTTATAAAAATTTACAGTAGAAAATACCACACATACAGAAATCAGAGTGCCTATGCAGGATAGTTTAAGTGACTATCTTACACAGCTGCCCACCAGGATTTTTGGTGGTGTGATTATGCAGAGAATCTTGCAGAAATCTATTTTTAAGAAGTGTTTGACAAAAAGAAATTGTAGCTGAAGGGAAGAATAAAGCCTGGCTTTGCTAAGCCAGATTTACTTGTTTCTTGTTCTCAAATGTTGAAAGTGTGAATACATTAAAATTTGAAGTTTTAATTTGATTTCTCTGAAAGCTCTTGAAACAATTTGCCCATATAATTTTGTAGGCATCTTCTTGAAGCTTTTAAGAGAAAGGTAAAAGTAAGAAGAGGCTTAGTCTGTCCTTTCTTGTAAGTGGTATCAGATTCYCAATTCTGAAGAATGATATAAAAGGGTTTTTTAACAATTCCTTCACTTTTTCTCTTTATAACCTCATCTGTGCATTTGTATAATTCTTTTGTTCTTACATTTCATGTGTTCTTTTAAACTCAGAATAAGCTAGCTGTTCTTTGCTCTGAAAATCTTTTTGACTGTTTTTCTTTGTGATCTTTACCTGACCTTCCTTAGCATCTTCACCTTCAGATTCAACTTCTTCCCACAGAGAGCTAAGAAATATTGAAAAAAGAAGTAAATAAATGTCATTGCACATCCAAATGAATTGGGAATTTTGTCTAGTAAACTGAAATATTCTTATACTTACATTTCTCTTACAAGTTTCACTTCACTTCTTTAGTCCCTGGTTAATTTGCTACCTTTTCATGGATTTGTTTTCCTCATTTGCCTGGGAATTTTTTAGGATAAGGACATAAGAATATTCATACTGTRTAATACTTCAGTTTAGTGAGGTAGCATTTGACACTGGCCATTATATGGGAATTGAAGGGTGTATTAGTTACATTTCATGCAGAATTTCTTGTTAAATTCTGAAAGTTTGTGGCTGAAGGACTGCCTGTATCAGAGGCTATTTCTTTCCWTATAAGGTGAGAATTTCTTTTTCTCAAGAATTTAACCTGTAGGAGGCATCTGAATTTTCAACATTCACATCATCCTGCTTTAGGAAGTCCCACAATTTAATGGGGAGAGGATCCTTTGTTTTGTGTTTTTCACTCAAAACCTACTCTCCTAGTCCTTATGTAGGAAAATAAAATAATTTCTTCTGAATTCTATTTATGCCACTCATGATTTTATTGATCTAGCATCTTCTATTATTTTTTAACTTTTTTAACTTTTCAGACTCAGGAGTCCAAGATTATTAAATCCCTTGGTAGAAACAATTTCATGCATTCCACAGCCTTTTTTGGCCCTATCTGAGTCTTTATCTCTTCCATGTTACCCTTTCCAGGCTACAGAAGATCGGACCTGTACATAACTTCTAATGGTGTGCTTATCACAGATTTATATATTTTTGCTCTCTTTTCTATTTGTTTGGGTTTTTTTTTCACCCACCAGCAAACATTTAGTTTAGAACTGCTATCCCTCCAAGTTCTCAATCCCAAATAATAATTGGCATCTTAGAACTGAACATTTCATACATCAGGCTAGAATTATTTTTATGGAAGKCTTTACATTTACCTGTCTTGAATTTCCACTGCCATTATAATTAGCTATTGTCTCATTTGGTTCACTCAGGCTCAATCTGTATGATCATCCTTAATAATTGGGTATCGTCAGCAAATTTTGTCATAGCCTTTTTCCAGACCACTTAGAAATATGCTGGAAAGCAAAAGAGAAGACCCCTGTGGACTTTGCTATGAAAACTTCCCATTTACTCATATTTTTTTTTCCTTTCTTTTACCAATTGTTTATATACAGAAGAGCTTTTTCTCTTATTTCATTATTGTATATTTTCCTTAAGAGCTTATGGTGAGGGCTTTTCTGAGAGCCATGAAGATTGGCATTAACAAGATCTCTTTTATCCATTAGAAAAATCCTTTTTCACACCTTAAAAAAGTCTAACAACCTGTGAGTCCGGACTTCCCCTTCAAAGAGTGTGTTGATTTTTCTTTTCCTGTTGGTGCAGCMGTCCATCTGGTCCTTCATGATGCTTCTACTCATTTTCCTGGTAAGTTTATAAATTTGAAATTTTAGGGATGTCAAATCCTCAAATCCTTTCAGTATTTGGCCACATCCCAGTAACCAAATGAGAATGCAAAGAAATTATACAACGCCATTAGTAGCAAGGGGATTTTATTCCTAAAATTCCAGCTAAAGTGCTGCCTAAATGTCACAAGAACATGACAATTTGCTGCTGTTCATTTAATCTATTCAGTCCACAACTTATTCTATCTGCACTTTGATTTAATTCATATCTTCTGCTGAGAAAGACTAGAGTGAGATCCAAATTCAAAAATTTAAAGCAAAAACCCCAAAATACTGAAAAAATCATTTGGTCTTTCTGCTCTCAACTTATATTTTGCCAGCTCAGGCCCCAAGATATTCTTTAGAGATTTCTGCTTTGATAAATTTCAGGAAAGGATCTATTGGTTTTGTGTTGCTATGAAGGAAACAATGATCTCGATGGTCTCAAAGCAGCATAGGTTTAATATCTCTCTCTCAATTCTTCATTATAAAGAATCTTTTATTAGCAGTTTTTCTGACAAAAAAAAAAGATCTGGCTTGCAGATACTTGGGAGATAATACACAKTAGTGCAAAACCAAAAAGGAATATTTCTGTATGTTCACATAATTATTTTATTAATTAATCTATTTGTAAATGAGTTGGAGTGTCAGCAATGCTGTGGGCCTCTTTCTCAGATTTGCTGGAGACAGTTGCTTCACAGATATTCATTTTGTGTTCATATAATTCTTCACATTGAGTTTTTCATACTAGGCAGCTAAACACAAAACCCCCTTGGATTTCCTCCTCTCAGCAGAGAATAAATTAAATTTTCAGCATAATTTAAGGACATCTTTTGAGTTAAAAGGCTTACAAGTCCTGAAACGGTGTCTTGACAATTTTCCAACGCAACCATGACCTGCAGAGTCCCACTGGACTGTACAATTCGTTCACATGGTGGGTGGTTCTTCTCTTACCTTCCCAGGCTGGGTAAGACTCAGGAGGGAGCTCCTGTTTGGCATCAGAGTAAAAAATCCACCAACAAACCAATGAGTTGTACACATTACCATGAGCACTGGCCATGTGGCCATGCTGGAAATTACAACACAGATCCACAGATTTCTAGAATTACTTTGGCTGGGAAATACCTTAAGATTAGAAAGATTATCTAATCCAACCCTGCTCTCTTGAGAGTTCAGGTTRAGGAATAATAAATTTGATTATTTTATTGACACTTCAATATATAAGCAAAGGACKCTGTATTTTAGGAATRGGGTTTCTTGCCTATATCATACAATTATCCTGCTTTTCTGTTTCAAAGCAAGGCTAGATTTTCTCACAGCTGCTTCCTGTAATTGAAGGGCTCAGGTTTTAAAGAACTGTTTTATTTTTCCTTTGCCGTAGTTAAATTACTTAAATTGACACCTTTCAGAATCTATTTCTCCTATTTAAGTGTCCTGTGGTAGCTCTTTGTTTCGTGTGTGAGCATTAGCCCAGATTTACTGTAGACATTTTAACAAAGAGCAGGCAGCTGGAGCTGTGCCTTTCTCGTGTCAAACAATCTCTGTTCTTCCTGTACAGATTATTTTAGTTTGTATTTGGTTTTCTGTGGAGCCACAAGGGATATAACACCATCCCACCTGCAATGTCTAAACCCTCACACAGTTTCCCAATGTGCCTGTGGAAAACCAAAACATGAAAATCCCATATTGGAAGGCGAGCACAAATCAGGTTGGTTTCCACGGCACAGCTTCGAACAATTCTAARTATTCCTGTCATGTTGCATTTTACATAACATTGCCATTATACACGGAATTCATTTAGACATCTCAGAGGTGAACATAATGGATGTCATGATGAGGAATTAGAAGCCATTAGGAATGCTTGCTGGCCCTGGTGAGATCAGAAATACAAAGAATCAATTAATAGGTCTGCCAGTCAGCCTATCGTGCAGATCTCAGTAAGGGAGATAAAGCATTTTTGTCCAGGTAACAATCACATCTTCTCCAGGACAGCCTGGTAAAAATTCTCTTTACATGTGTCTTTTTAACTGAACTGCATATTTCACATGCTTGCTTTCTCGTTACTTTACTGATTAAATGCAAATAAGACCCAATTAAAAAAAAAAAAAAAAAAAAAAAAAANAAAAAAAAAAAAAAAAAAAAAAAAAAAAAAAAAAAAAAAAAAAAAAAAAAAAAAAAAAAAAAAAAAAAAAAGCAAAACCACACACAACCTTCCCTCCCCCCAAAAAAAGCAAATTTGCTTCTAAAACAAGATTTCCCCAGTCTGCATGTGGCTACTGGTGAGTTGGTGGGTTTGTGCCTTTGCTGAGGGATCTCTTGAGACCTGAGGCCAAGGGGGGAAAAGGGGCAGGACTTGTGCTTTTCTATAATTTGCTCTGCTAAATTTGGAGCTCTCAGAGTTTGTGAATCACAGCTCTTTAAACAGATGGAGATCACACTTGTGGCAGAGGTGGCAGCTCCTGCTCTGCTTACTGGTGAGGGGGATCACAGAGCAGGAACTTCCTGCAGGGCAGCCAGAAGGTATCAGGAGCCCATTTTCCTGGGGAAAGCAGGATTGTAGCCCCTGCAGGGAATGGGATATTTAGGTGAGCGCTGGGGTCAGCAGGAGCTGGAAAAGACAAGCAGGTGCTTTTTAGAGAGATGACAGTCTGCAATCACAGCTGGCTCCCAGGAGAGCCCCTTCCAAAGCTCCTGCACCATTCCCCAGATGTGTGATGGCACTGGGAAGTAAAAAAACCCCAATCCACATTCTAGAAAATGTAGTACCCACAAAATTACTTCCCAGAAACACCCTATTTTCTATACTCTGCCTACATTTTGCTTCCTGTTTAGGATGAAAGTCAGGTTAATGATAAACACTGCAAAAGAAGTTGAGTAGTGTGATTTACATTTCCAAAGCAAATGGTGACTTGTTTTGCAAATGTAAAAATCTCCTCAAAGTATTCCATACAAATTTTAAAAGAAGTTAGGTCTGTATGTGGATACTGAAGTGACTGTGTTTTCCTCCCTCTCTTCATCTGGCCATGTGCAGGTATTCCACAGCTGAAAAGCATCTTGAAGTGATATCCTAAAGCTGGACACCTGTGACAATCTCTGCTCTGATTCAGAAGGGAAGTCCTTTCAAACCATAATTTCTCAGCAGGTTGGGGTGGTTCTGCAAATCTTCCCACTAAAAGCTGAGCTGTGAAGCAGGGGCTGCCCACGGGGTGGATGTTTTATRTTTTTTGCTTAATCTGGTGTGCTGAATCAAATGGAACTCAGAGTGGTGCCCTTACAGACTATACCAGGGCACCGTGGTGGTGGCAAGCAGGTGGCATCTTCTGATGATGCAGTGGTTGGCTTGGCCTCTTCCTGATGCTGCAGAAACTCTGCCCAGTGACATTCACATCACAGGTAAGTCATTTTGTGCAACAGAATATCATTTTGGAATTAGGCAGGGAGGCAAATTTAGCTTTAAGCTGGAAAAAAATTCATATTGAGTGTATAGATTTTTTTAAGAGTGAGATTTAAAAAAAAAAAAAAGTAGGTCAGTGTGCTTTGCAAATATTGGTGCAGTTCCTCTATAGAACCTTTGATAGCACTCTTTTTTAAGGACCTTTATCAATTTTTTTTTACATTGGATGGTAATTTTCATCGTTATCACTTAGAAGAATTCATAAGCGTTCATGGCAATCAATAGGAAAGCTCATTTCAATCCCCACTCTTTGGTAAATGGTCACTTGCTAGTGTAGGAAAAAAAAAATATTTATTCTAATCTTGTTTGTTGGCTTTCAAATAATCAGCCTGGTAATATTTGAAGGTGACTTGCAAAYCTTTATATAATATTAGCAGTGGATTTTTTTATGTTCTTTCGGTGGCTAATCTYTTGTCTCTACATGAAAGCATCAATAGCTATTCTTCAGCCTTTCACTGAAAACTTTTTTTCTCCTTTTTACTGTAGGTAAGAAAGACTGACCTAAATAACTCCTTCATGGGAGACTGTGGAATGTGGGACATGCAGTGCCCATTGCAGTGTTTCTTAAGTATCAGAGTTGAATCTGATAAGCCTCAAAGAGMAAAAAAATCAGAGATGCTCTCAGCCCCAATAACTAAATGAAAATTAACTCTGATAACACGATTAAATGTCTTGCCAAAACTGTTGTAATAAGACAGACTTTCTTTGAATGATGTATTTCACTCTAAAATGCTTTCATTTAGAATATTCTGGTGGTGAGTATCCCAGATTCCACCTTAAAACTTTCATTTTATCTTCCTCTATGTAGGTTATAGAGCGAACAGCACTTGGATCAGAAGTCTCATTGTGCATATTAATCTGAGGGGGATATTTTCACTGTTCCTACGTGGGTTTTGAGACAATGATTTAAGAAGATATGGGATTTTTCCGGTTCTCCATGGATAGTTGGTATAATTGCCATGAATTTGGCCAGGTGTAGCTAAATAACATTTCAGGCAAAGGAACTAAGAGCAAAGCTTTTTACACAATGATTTCCTGGGTGAGGTTCAACAAAATGAAAACTCATCAGAAGCCCTGCTGGGATTCCATCAGCAAGCATTTATTTGCAGTTGCTGGTACACCTGCTTACACAGTAATAATACACCAGTGAGTTAAGTCACTATGCCAATGCAAATTAGCTTTATTTTGAATCAAACACTAGATTTTAAAACATCTGATGAAATTAAAAAACCCGCTGCAATGCCACTAGATGCATGAAAGTGATGGGACTCAAAAAACACTCCCCAAGTCTGCACATTTATTTTGGCTTTTTCTATTGCTGCTGTTTTGAATGCTGATATATCCCATAAGAGTACCTAGTCTATTTATAGGATGTATCTGGAACATATGTTTTCCTCCTCTGCTATAACTAGATTTTCTTTAGCCAAAGCCTTGCCATCTGCGACTCTTTTTTTTTCCCAAAGTTAGTCCTGTGTTACAGTCTGGAGGGAAATGATTCAGAGTGGCCTTTTCTGTTTATTTAATACTATTTTATACATATAAATTATTATTTATTTTAAGTATAAAATACTTATTTTATACTTACCCTCAGATGGACTGTGATTTTCATAAGAGCAGTATGTCCTGTGCATGCTTGCATTTGGGGAAGCAATTGTTTATTTTAGAAAGGGATCTAATACTGATAATTAATTTCTGAGTGACATGGACTGATTATTGGTGTTTGAACCCTAACTACTTTAAAAAAAAATCAGAATAACCTTAGAACTAAAAAAAAAAAAAAAAAAAAAAAAAAAAAAAAAAAAAAAAAAAAAAAAAAAAAAAAAAAAAACCAAAAAAAAAAACAACCACAGAACTTATTTTGTGTATTGGCATTATCAAGAAATCTTGGGAGAATCAGCTGCCCAAACTTCACTGAAATTCATCCTCCTTTACAGTCTTTAGAAAAAAAACAGCCAGTGCCAAAAAGCACTCAGTGATCACAGTGAGATGGGGGATTTTGAACCTAAATAGAATAGTAAGAATTCAGATGTCAAGCTATGTAACAACAATAGAGACCTAAATTTTATCCTGTATTTCAATCTTYGGCACGTTTCAAATTTATTCCAACATTCTTTTCCCTTAAGTGCTTTTCYTTTGTTTCCAGGAACTGAGCACAGATCTTCCCTGGGCTCTGCCAGCACAGCTATTTCAGTCAGGAGTGTGAAGGCAAAGCTGTGGTGACAGAAGAGCAAGCAAGACACTTGTTCTGGCACTGGGGCCCCTGGCATCTTGTGTGAGCACACACGGAGGTAACAAACGCTCAGGAAGCATCCAGCTCGCCCAGAGCTCAGCCAGAGTGAGAAAAGCCCTTTTTGCAGAGGGAGGTGGGTGCTGSTGCATTAGCAGGACCCTGTCATGCATCCCCACAAGTTTTTGGGATAAAATCACAGAGCTCTGTTGTCATCCCTGGATTTTGAAGCCTGTGTTCTTCTGGTGATGGGTTGAATTTCTCTTTGTGAGCACTTCTTTACTAGAAAATACAGATCAGGCTGTCAGGTTTTACCCTCTCTTCTCAAGCTTCCAATACTGTCCTAGCAGACTGTACACTCAATATTTCATTTTTTCTCATGAAAKTATCATGCATTACTTTTTAAAAGAARAAAAGCAAAACAAAAGGACATAAAAACCACTGAACCAAGAAAAAGTCCCAAGCTGACTGCTTTGGTAGGGGCTTGAACTAGCTGATTTCAAGAGGTCCAGYCTCAACTATTCTTCAATCCTGCCACACTCTCTCTATCCACATATAAAGGTGTGTCTGTCAGGACCGTGGCACCCAAACTCTGCCCTATCCACTCTAAAATGTTTTTTCTGTTGATGGCAGGAGCAGTATAGAGCCAGGCACGGCAKGGATTCAAGAAMAACATAAACATTGGATGCAGAGTGRTACCAGCTCTCTGACTTCAGCAGAAGCACAGAGATGTTCACCTCCCCTTTTCCTTTGTGGTGCTCCTCAAGCTRTGACAGCTTGTCACTATTCATTTCTGCTGTGGAAAGGTAAAGCTTTCAGATGCTCAGGATGCTGGTTGTGTACTGCTCTTTTCGTTTTGTTAGGAAACTGCAATTGGCCTCAGTGCTGATTATTCACATCAAAGAATGCCAGATCTGGACTTCAAATTATATTTAAAATCTGCCCACAGGAAAATAATTTGTCCATAGCTGAATAAATAGAAGGGTTCCCAGTGTATGTGCAGATGGATTTTTTTTTTTTTTTTTTTTTTTTTTTTTTTTTTTTGTGACACAGGGCTCCCTGTTTTGTCAGGAAACGGAGTGAACCACAGGACAATTTGTGTTTTGAGCCAGTTTCATTTTGTGCTGCTGTCAGAGAGTTCTTGATTCCATGGGAAAACCATTGTCATCACCTCATGGCAAGGATGAACTGGAGCAGTTTTTCCTTGCTGGGGCTCTGAGCTCCCCTTATTTGGCTGTGGTGCAGTTTCCCCAGTGTATCCTAAGACACCAAATACCCAGTACTGATCCAGTGCAGTATCACTTGCAGTCAGCAGGATGGATTCTGTGTYGAATCTGGCAAGCCAAAATGCTCATTTTTAAGAAGCTGGAAATCCTTTGGGTGGGTCAAATTCTTCAAGRAAGCAGCATGCTTGGCTGTCACCTTGCCTTTCCCCCAAGCACATTACTCAAGCAACAGGAATATTTTTAGCTCAGGAGATAGACAATCGTAAACATTTGGATAATAAGAAGCAAACGTTGTTAAAAAGTATCTTTGACTGCATTGGTGGTCTCCAGACTAAATTTTCCAGGCTATTTTGTTTCCCATGGAAGGTGTGCATGTACCATAGAGAATGTATCCATAAAAGGTGAGCTCCTGATGGTGAGTGTGCCTCCTTTGTGCTGTCTCAGGAGACCTTTCTGAAAAAAMCATGGAGCGATTTCTTTCCTTGTTCTTGCCTTTTATTGTACATTTTCTAACATTCTAACATTCACTAAACTCTATTGTCATAACTGGTAAATACCTGTTTTAAGTAAAAATTCTATATTCAGAATATGGAATTTTTTAGAATATATATAATTTTTAGAATTTATAGAATTTTTAGAATATATAGATTTTTTTAGAATTTTATAKAATATTTTAATGAATATTCTATATTCATTAAAATAGATTAGCTTGACAACACAGTAAATTCATCAGCCATTACTGTATTTGGAGATGTGAGCTATGGAAAAGCCAACAGCACTCACTTGTTGCTTTTCCACTAATGAATGGACCTAAGSACAAGACAGGCAGTGGGACTGGAATCTGGATCTAAGATTTTTGGAAGTTGTCACCAGCTGTTATAAAATAGCCAGCTTSGTGAAGAAAAAATAAATATCTTCTTCATCCTCATTGTTCAGATATGAGCAGAGCAGTTCATTGCAGCATTCTTTCCAAAGAGTAGGAGTGACAGAAAAATTCCTACCACACCTGGAAAGGCAAAGAATTAATGGACCAAGGTTGAGTGAGTCCCTCCCAAGTAGGAAGCAAAGGGAAAATCTGCATGAAAATCCTGCATCTCCACTGACTAGAGACATATTTKGTTGTAGATGCTGAGCTGAGCTGATTCTGTTTGCAGTTAAATCCTTTACGCAAATCTGATGATGTTAAAAGGGGAATTTACAGGTATTCTTAGGTTAAGATTGGTTATATTTGCAATAGTTGTTCTTGCTGTCAAACAAGTGTTAGGTCCCCGTCTTAATCTAAAAAAATAAACAAAACAATGACAGCAAAAATTGCAAACAAGTGAACCAACACTCTCTCCAGCCCCCCACTTCCTAACTCCCCACCCTAAAAAAAAGCAGATAGAGCTGCCTGTGAGTATGTTGGGTTAGTTTTTTTCATGCATTGTTATACCTGTATGGCCAGCATTTAGGTTGTAGGGTAAAATCAAGCCAGGGTCTCTGTCATCTGGATTAATGGGAAAAAAACTTTTCTCTCATTGAACCCCTACACTGATCCCARGGTGGGGACTTGTTGACTGACAGATTGCCAAAAATGAGAATTATGTGAAGGATGACAGTTGTAGGGTCATGAGGTGAAGGACTTCAAGGAGTCAGAAAGCAGCAACCAATGTAAACTCCTGTTTTACAACTCTGGGGAAATTAGAAATGAGCTCATCTCATCTTGATTTAAAAATCAGGTACACTTTGTTATTAGGATATGTAGGTTTGTGRTCCCATTAAGGAGCCAGACACAAARYAGCTCTAATCCAAAAGAAATATTTTTGTTCTACTGAGCCAGATCTTGGCAACAAAATTTGAATAGATTTTTAGTTCTAGATTGAAACTAAAWAGCTCTGTATATTTGAAATAYTAAGGGGTTTTGTTATGGTTTTTCTATTTAGTGCTCTTTTAGAGAAATTTAATGCTAATATCTGCTCATCAAATTACTTGTCTGAAAGAGAGWCCAAGGTGTGTGTTTTAATGTGTTGATGAACAGAACATGTAAAAGTTTGGCATGGCCACCTGTAAAGGAATGTGCATTGCCTACAGTAATATTGATGGTTTAATCAGCACGAGCTAGATGAAGTTAAGAGTTCATTTTTAGAATCTTAGAAGCAATGAAATACTAAAAAAAAAAAAAAAAAAAAAAAAAAAAAAAAAAAAAAAAGCCAGCTATCATACAGTTTTACTGCACATGTTCTGCTGATAAATGACCTTTGCATATTGTACTTCCGAATGATTTAATGACAATATAGTTCCTGCTACATTTTACTCTTCTGAAGAAGTTTTCTTTCCTTAACAAAAGATTATTTAGCTTTAGACAAGAAATAAATTATTTAAATAATTCCTTTTCTTGTGTGTGTGAAAGTGCAACAGTAAAAGTGGCAAATTATCAACAGAATGACACAAAATAGCTAACATTCAAGCTTTTTTTTTTTCTTTTTTTTTTTTTTTTTTTTTTTTTTGTGATGTTTCAGTCTATTCAAAGCAGGAGTATTGGAAACATATATTTAGAGTGAATAGATGTAACAATACCATCCAGAGAAAAACAACCCCTAGGTGATCTGATTTTTATAAAATACATAAATAGTTTCTGAGAATTAGTTGTAGAAGCAATATGTCATATTCCTCTGTTTCCCTTATGTAATAACATTGTGGTCCTGAGGGATGACAAGAAAAAATAGTTTCATTTACTAGGGCTTGAATTTTAGTGGTTGTAAATCTATAATTTTGTGACTATTTTCTATTAGCAATTTTTGTGCAAGACAACATGAAAAAGTCTGGCAGTGTCGTTGATTCTATACATCTTTCCATGGCTGGTTRTATTTTGCTATTCATTCCCAATATTTCCTTCCATGAATAATTGATACTGTAACATTTACATATTGAAATCTGTAGTAATGTTTTCCTGAGCAAGTGATCAAATCTGTATTTTGGAATAAAAACCTCTGGATATAAATATTGACAGTGGTGCAGGTACAAGTCTCATCACCCCTTAAGAAAACCACAAAATAACTAATCCTRTATAAAGACCTTACAAGACGCATTTTCTGGAAGAAACACAGTGATTTAATGATTGTTTACTTCAAAGATACAAGTGCAGGTTCTGGGGAGTAATAATCTGAACATCCACTACCATTTCTGCATATACCTTTTGTGCATCCAAATCCAATATTTAGATGGTGCACAACATTTTTAATGTATTAGTGTTGTTAATCTTATTTCATAAGACACAGAAGTGTTTAGTCTGGGAGGAAGGGAAAGGTGGTTTAAWGCTATTTATTCATTATATGATGTCTGATGAATGTTAGCTTGTAATTACTGAGTAAACTGCATCTGCAAAGGGGAGTGATGCCATCYTTGGGAACTTTGAAATAGCAATGAGAACAGAAGACTGCGATCTYTGTAAAYCACGAATAGAAATTTAAATGAACTCTTCTGCAACAGCTTAAGTTGCAATTTTTCAATTTCCCATTGTATTTTACTGTTTAACAATCCTTTGTGTTAAACACTAGTCAGACAGTGGAAAATAGACAGGTAATGTTTCAAAGAAATTATAATATGTAGCTCCATAATTAATTTTTTTTTTTGTGTCAAATAACCACATACTATTTTTTTCAGAGCTTTGGTAAGTATGTAACATATCCCTGTAAGAGAATATTGCATTGTTTATAGCTGTAATTCTATTAGATTTTAGTGAAATATTAGCTACGAGTAAGGATTGTAGGGAACCACATGCAATATATATATCCCAGGAATCACTTTTTATGGTTTTATATATAAAGAATCCAAGAGAACCTCAGCATAACCTCCACAAAGAAAACTCTTATTGTTATGTTTCATCATTGAGAAATGTTTATGGCTCCCATAAGATTTCACTCACATGTTTAAATAATTTGTGTAACCTTTTGGCCATGTAATTTATTTGATTTATCTGAAATGATTGTAGACAAGAAATTTCACCAGCTCTGCTTTGTTTGAGAGCCTTTTCATAAAGCAGTGGAAAGAAAATAGTTATCAAATTATGTTAGGCTTAAAATTATTGTAAGCAGCCCCCACAAAAGCTGGGCAAATTATGGGGCTTTCTCCTAATTTCATCCATTTTATGTGTTTGGCCTAAATGCTTGATATAATTTATAATATAATATAATAATAATGCTTGATATAATGAAGAGACAGAGAGAGGATTTGCCTGCAAAAAAAAGCACATTTTTATAGTGAAGGAAATTTGCAGCACCTGTAGGAATCCACAAGGGGATCACAGGAAAGCTTTTTTGGGAGCCCCGGTGTCACAGATGGCACAGATGCATCCCCGTGCTCTCTCGAGTATGGGGATTGCAGTCTGTTTCTCCAGGTAGTTTTTTTTTTTGGTTTTTTTTTTTTTTTGTTTTGCAGAATTCCCAGATACACCTTTCCCCTTTATGTTAAAATTAAGTGTTTCAGCATTAATATCCAGCCCTGTTACAGTTTAATTAATGTACCCTATGTATGTACTAATCAAGCATGAATGTAGTGAGCAAACTCTTGTATGCAGCCCTGAGCATATTCTGAGAAGTTTTCTGTCTCTGTGCTGGCACCTCAAGTTCCTGGGTCTATTTTGGGTACAGCATTGGCTGCAGTACCTCCTGTAGGTGTATTTTCTTCTTTCCTGGTGCGTGTGCACAAGGCAGAAAAGCAGAGGAATTGTGCCGGTGTGTAACTGCAGAGCTGGCATGATCTGGTCATCTCTGTCCTCAACCAGCTCCTTGGATGGGATTTTTACTGACATGAGAGGACAAAAGGCACTGATTAAAGGATTGCTTAGTACTAATGAAAGGCCTTGAACAAGTTAGAGAGGCATCTTCCAAAAAGCAGATCAAAATTGTACCCTTCTTGTCAAGCCATCGAGGGAGTTTGCACAGCATCTAACTTGGCTTTTCAGTTCAAAGGAGCACAAACAAACCAAGGGTGGTCCCATTCACAGTTTCTTYAGGATTTCATAAAATGTGTAAGGAAAAGGAGGACATTGTTGAAACAAAATAAGTTGGATAAGATTATTTTCAAAACCTGGTACAAAGYAGAAGCAACCTCAGTGAAGTTGGAGGAGTTATTCTGATATAAATTAAGTGCAAAGAGGACTGAAGGCAGAACTGTCAAATTAGTTCTCTTTATTCTCATAGTGATAAAAGCTCATGACTACTCATTATGCCTTGAAGAAAGACATTCCTAGTGAATTTAATAGTGAAAAGAAGGTGTTTTAATCTGTGATCTTTCCTAGGCAAACATTTTTTTTTCTAAAATTGCTGGAGGACTCACAATTGAAAGGATTCATCGTGGTAATAATGTACTAATGTACCTGGCAATAATGATMATTTTGGACTGTTAAAAGTTTATGAGGATTAACAGGGCAAATGCCTCAAAAGAAACAAGCACAGTTCAGCTATGTTACATCAAATTATTTTGCCTCTTTTAGGATGAATTATTACAAATATGAGGAAAAATTTAGGTAGTGGCACTAAACTTGGATGTTACTTTTCATTTTCTTTCACCCATAAATCCATTTTGTGTCTTGAAAACCTATCCAATTGTGTGCTTTTGTACTGTTTGCATTTCTTCCCCATCTTTTTAGCACAGTCTTCCTTTGGTGGCTCTGCCTGAAACAGACAGTTCCTATTCTGGTGTAGGGCACAGAAGTGGTGAGAACTCTCCTACATACAGGACATTTTAATTCTGCAGTGATGCAGTAGGAGGGAATAACTCATGGGGCCATGAACAGCAAGTAAAAATAGAGCAAATCTTGATATCCTCTCCTCTTGATTGGTCAGGGCAAAATACCATATACTTTCAGTATTTAGGAGAGTATTAGGGAGTTTAGGGAATTTCAGGGATTATTAGGGAATTTCAGTATTAGGGAGAGAAAGCAAACTTTACTCAAGCTGTACTTAGAGGACAGCAGGTTTCTGTTCCTTGGTCTGCTCAGCTTTGTCTTCTCATTTGAATTGTGTCTACACAGATCTACATGGATTTATTGAAAGTGAAGCTTGATAACTAAAGTAGGAGTTCAAACTTGGTTCTTCTTTGGTGCATCTGCTTCGTGGTAAGTGTTTTGCTGAGTGGGAATGGGAAACGTTAGCACCTTGTAAGATGATTTGCTATGTGAGAAAACTCCACTTCACAGCAAGATAAATAGCAACCCATCCAGCTTTGCAGCTTCCAAAGAAGCCTCCCWATAGCCTGGAGAGAAGAGAGGGGAGCTTGAGCCCCAGTGTGTGCCTAAAAATAATTCAGGAGAGCTGATGATTCGTCACAATGCCTATGGATTACCAGAAGTTTCATTCATGGCCAAAAAGCCTTTGAGRCTGGAGTGGTTCCAGTTATCTCTTAGAAGTACCTGTCAAAGATACTGAAGTCTATTTATCTTTWGCTACATTTTGGGAACATCTTGAATTGTCATATCCCACCTGTTCTCACAACCACAATGCTTTTCACTAATCAAAAACCATCCGACTCGTAGCCTCAAGGCACGATCAAGGTGTCAAACAGAATTTGATTTTCTCCACTTTATATTCCTCTGAAGTGCAGATGACTCTGACTTGGCAGCAATATTCCACACAGAAGCAAATTCTCAGGGCTTCCAGGTACAATAAATGGTCCTCATCAGAGATTTTATGCAACACATCTGGACAACATTGAGGAAATAAGCCAGAAATATTGCTCTTTGCAAACACAGTGTGTGTTTGGTGTGAGAAGACAAGGAGACACAAAGCATATTTAATATAACAAAGGGCAGTTACATTCAGAATAAAGTAGCATTTATTAATGTTGTGATTTGATAACCAAATATGTCCTTTAAAGTGGTACAGGTCATGCTCCTGTTCAGCTGTCTGTAAATTTTATTTTGAAAATTCAGTAAAGCCTCAGCCTCAGTGAAGTCAATAAACCACCTGACAAAGAGCCAAGAGTTTTTTGGCTCTGACTGTTAGAAAACATGGGGAATCTCTTTTGACAGTAGAAAATACCTAAGCTATGATACAGGACACAGTCTTTAACTTTTAGATGTCTTGAAGAAACCAAAGGCACGGTATTGCCTCCAAACTCATTGACTGTGGCTATTTCAAAGTAATTAGACATGCACAACATTTTCTGATTTTAAGGTTTTTGACAACTTTCATTACTAAAGACAATTTTGATGAAAATGTCTGTTGTTCAATCTTTTATACTTTCCATCTACTTCATAGCTCACATAAAACCATCGATTTGAAATTTTAAAAATCCCCTGCAGTTCCCTGTCTATCACAGGTATGGTTGCAAAAAATAATTTCTGTCAACAATGTATTTATTCTAGTTGATCTTACTACTGCCTGTATTCCAATTCATTAATTATTCCTTTCTCTTGACACCTAATTTCTGGAGGTTAAAATTTTATAGGAAGCTTTATCAGCATATTGCATTTGTTTGATATTTGTTGGTGCCTTTTCCTGCCTCTTTTATGAGAAATGCCAGAGGTGGTATTTTGCTTCATACTTGTTCGTTTTTGAGCTACCTAAATGTTTAATCTTTACAGAAGAAAAAGAAATGTCTTCAAATAGCTTAATTGACAGTKTAAGTGTATTTCAATAACCCTTATTCCTGTCCCTAGCATTTTGCCTGAATGCGTATTTTTGGCTATGTGAAGCAATTGAATCCCTGCTTTCATCAGAGTTTTCCAGTATGAAGTGTCTAGATGTTAATGATAGAGCACTACAGGAATCTTTCTTCCACAAGGTATGGCTTTGAATCATACATTTTAATCTTTCTGGGTTCAGGTGGTCAGCAGGCTATCTATTTCAGCCCCTAYGCTTCATTATCTGAACATTAGAGTAGTGCTGGAAAAAGGAGACCCCCAATGAATCTGATGAAAATATTRCAGCGTTCAAATGCATTATACTGTTGGTATTAATAAGATGAAAAATTAGAYGGTACAAAGCATGCAATGACATTTTTCAATTCACAAAAAGAAGCTTTCTTCAGGGTATATCTAAAGGAAAATATGACAGCAGGGAAAAAGATCTAAGGAGGGGTTTTTTTAAGCTTGTGAACCAAAGAATGATGGTAAAGAATGTAGAGCCTGGGTTAAAATACATAGGTGAAATAGCTGCATATTTCACATAAACAGAAGAAAAGTCTTCATCAAGGTTGCCAAATGATATATTTTTGTAATGAGATAAAATAATGAAATGCTAAATGAAATTCCAGAATGTTACAGAAGTGCAAAAGAATCAAAGAATAATTGAAGTATTTCTATTTATGAAACTACCCAGCATTTCGCTCTCTTTAAAAAAGGCTGAAGCCCTCTTTACTGAGAGGGATCATATTGCAACAAAGGAAAAAATGTCAGAGAACTCCAGTCAGAAAATGGGACTACACACTATAAAAAGAAATGGGTTCAGTTTAACACAGTGCATACAATGCAAAGCTGAGGATATATCTATGGTTTAATATGTTTAATAATGAGTTTCTGGGTATTTGTGTTAGATAGCAGTACTAGGCCAGATGGTGTATAATTTCTTTTTGCTGGTGAAGGCAGAGTGGCTCTGCCCACCTGTGTTAAGARTGGGGTGGGCAGAGTACACCATCTTCCCCACCTTAGCTCCAGGGAAATGGCCAGTTCTGTAGTACGTCGTTTGTCTTTTAAATCCTACTGTTGWAGAGAATTCCTGGAATATGAAGGCAAGATCTTTAGCATATTAGCAAAACTCTCATTGTTTCAATGGCAACAGCCCCAAGCCCTGCATCACCATCTTCTGTGTATTCTGTATGACCAAGGATGATGGAAATGTTTTCTTATGGATTGCTATAACACAAAAAGGTTTGTGCATTGGCCAGTTAAACATGTATTTCTTCWCAATGATTCTCGAACATTTCTAGTGCTTCTCTTCACGTTGAAGCAGCTGGGGCATTTTTGAGAAAGATGTAAGAAACGTGTAATACTGACAGAAGTTCATCATTGTCAACTGGAGTTGTGAGAGCAGCATAACATTTTGGTAAGGTGTCTACAGCAGTAATTCATGCCTGATGTCAAGCAATGAGGAGACTTCAACTAAATCAGCATTTGTTCTTATATCAAATATCTCTGAAGAGTTTTCCAAAACCCTTAAATCACTTAGCAGGTGAAAGTACACATGGTACATTTTCAAAGCAGTTTAGCCATATTTGCAAATGTTATTTTTTCAGCTATATGGTTTGGTATTAAAATTACTGTTTTTATCTGGAAAAGACACCAGCACTGCAGGATAGCCAGTACTCTCCAATTATACATGAGGAAAATGTTTTACTTATTGCAATCCCATCTCATTTCAGTCTCTTGTCTGTCTTTTCTGTCACCRCTCCATGTACAAGGAGAAAATCAAAAGACAAACAAAACAGAAGTTACCAAAAAGAACCTTAAACAAAGCTCAGGTCTCTAATTTCTCTGTTCATATGTAGGTACTCTTTTCTCTAATGGAGCAATGAAGAAAATAATGCACATGATAAAGYAGGGGAATATTTTATATGCTAAATAAGACTGATTCAGATAAAGAATTGTACCAGATAGTACAGTTGCTCATATTTTAATATCCTTGGGGAGAGTTTTACCAGAATAACTTTCCTTAGACCACAGAGTTACTGCAAAATCAGATTAGCACAACAAGCCTGTGTGAAGTTATCACAAGTCCTTTGCACTTCACAGTGTGCAGCAAGTACCCTCACTCCTACATACTCCTACTGACTGGGCTAGAGACTTGACAGAAAAAAAAATCACTATTGACATTAGAAATTGAAAATTTTTCTTTTCTGGTTACTTGCTGTTGAGTGGTAACATGGGAACAGCTACTAATCCCACTGCTGTGCTGAATTTGGAGTGAAACAGGAAGGGCTTTGATCAACGTAAGTAATATTTTGCTCTACTTTGTACAATCACAATATAGAAGTAGAGAGCCAGAAAACAGGGAGATAAATCTGCCCTGTTCATGGGCTGGAGAGAAGATTCTCTGCAAAAAGAGATTGTTGTTATTGTTGTAGTTGGAAAAAGAGGGCTATTCTCTAACACAGAAACTGTTAAGAAACAGGTTTGGAAATGGCTGGGAAGGAAACTGATTGTTTTCCTTCTTGCCCTCTAGTTCTGGGGAAATAATTCTCTATGTGAATTTTTTTAATGGCTAAACTAAAGATTTTTTACCTGAGAAATAACCAAATGACATTATATGTAATTCTTCTCTGCAGTTAAGTGTCGTGATTTTTTTTGGTGAAAGCCTGGCTTAACAAATTCAATGGTGATATTACTATTACTGTATTGCGCAATCGTTTGACCAAGACAAAAGTCAAAATTAGATGAAGACAAAACCAAAATTAGATGAAGACAAAACAAGGTTATTGGCCATTTATGAAAAATTTGCTGTTGGTAAAAGTTCTCTCTGCCTCCAGCAGCAACCTTGAGAGGTGTCCCAGCTCAAGGGGAGATCTCTGGTGCAGCCAGGTTGCTTGGCAGGGAGAACTCAAAGAAGGCTTGCCTAGACTGTCCTAATCATGGAATAAWGTGGTTGGCTTGTAGTCAGATTACACGGGATGGAAAAGGTATGGATGACACTCCTCGTATCCACAAGTTTCTTTGTTCCTTGATCAATGAGCCTGGAGAAAGCCACCCCCCATTTTTGTGCTAATCGCATGATCGTGTTCCAAACTCATCTGCATTGATGTTCAGTGTGTCCCTGTGCCCCGGGAGGGTTTTTGGATGGCAGATTGGAACTGGAGAAATTCTTGGCCTGGGCAAGCTCAGCCCTTTGCCTCCTTTGGAGCTCCTACCAAACTGCTCCCAGTTTGGTTCAGCAGTCGAGTGTRTCCACCACAGAAGACAATACTTTAACTGGCTGAGCCAAAGGTCAGATAAATCAGTAGGATGGGATGTAATTTTCCCTCTGAATAGTATATTCGGACTCAAAAGCTATGTCATGAACACTGTAAACTATAAATACTATAAACACAAAGGATGCTGGTCAAAAGTTAGAACACATTGAGCTTTGTTGCCCCTTCTCAGACRTAGTAACAGAAGGAAGGGATAAAAGAGCTTGAACACTGATATTATATAAAATAAATGCTCTMTATGTCAAGTATGAAGTGGTAACAAAAAATGTTTAGATTTTGGTGACTTGGTAAAAAACCTTTATTTTGACTTATTCCCAGGCAGTTTTCAATCTGTCTGTGAACAATGAACCCACAGTATTAATAGGACACCACACAATGTGTTTTCTTCTTTATAACAGTGTAAAAGAATACAGAAGCATTGGGGGGGGAAAATGAACTTAAGCTTTGAGTGTTTTATCTGGCTCCACTCCAAAACAAATGGAGCACATGGAGGGCAGTTACTCTGGGGTGCTGAGAATATCTGTCAGGCTCAGAGTACTGAATGGTCTTTGTTCGCCTCTTAGAAGAAATAGTGCAGGGAGATTACATAGGGTATGTAGGAYATATTTGTATGTTATGTATGTATATTCATCACTGGTTGTTCCAGGAGCACATTAAAAAGTGAGAAAAGCAGAAGGTGATATTATCTTATTTTCCACTGAATATTTCTGAATTAAGTCAGCATTTGCTGGGCTACAAATTGGTGGTCATACATTTTTRAAGTTCCCACCTGTTCAAATTACTTCTGTCTGAAGCTGATTGTGAAGMTGTTGCATACAAAAGCACAAAGTAACATCTGCTGCTTCTAGGGTGGAAGGAGAAAAATTTCTTTATTAGCCCAATATTCATGTTCACTGTATCACTGAAGTTARAATTTCTGTGTTATGGATTCTGAGGCAGAAACAGCTTAGTGGGCTTTAAATGAAGGTTATCTACAAAGAGARTGGGAAGCTGTTCCTGACAGCTCTATGCCTCTTATTGTGTTCCATGATTTTTCTAGTTAACTGCAGAGATCCCACAATGAGACCCAYAGCTGGTCTTCTGCTCTGGGTCCAGTCTTACACCCAGATTTTTTTCTTCTTTATTTTTGTTTCTTATCTCAGAGTTGGACGAGGGTGATACACTGAAGCCAGTYAAACAGGGTTGTGCTAGTGCAGCAGCCCATGTGTCACACATTGCTGTTTCTGCTCAATGAAATATATGTCCTTTGCTCTCCTTTTTAATGACTTGTCCACTAGAATGGCCTTAATATTCTTCACAGTCTTCTTTGAGATGGCTTCAAAAATCTAAATACTAGAAAATGTATTCTCTCCTTGATCTGCTTTAATGGAAGTTGTGCCTGGGGATGAGAGGACAATAGATCTTCCTGTGTCTGAGTGAGATTGCTTCTTTGGAGATTCAGAAAGGTAATTTGTCTTTAAAATGATGTTGTTTAAAGCTGCTTTGTTTACTACTTAAAAGCAGTAAACCAGACCTGCCAGCTACATTGAAGCAACCAGGATCTTAGAAAAATACTCAGGTACTTGGAAGTTTTTTCTAGGAATCGTGGAATATGGGATTTACAGGATTATGGTGTGTGCAAAAAGAAAATCTTAGAGCTGTAAGGTAAGCCAGGCACAATCAGCTTCTGCCTGCTTTCAAGTGTTTGTTTCCTGTGTCCTTCTAACATCTGGCAATGAAATAAATTCTTAAGATTGAAATGCAGCACCAAGGCCTAATTTTTCAGACGGAATGTGGCTTAAGTGAAGTGCTCTAAATGCRTTGGAATGAACAGCAAGAAAACATAAAAATTAAGTAACTAGTTACTAGGATGGATCTGCTCCCATGTTCTCTCTGCAATAAAGTATCAAGCTTAGAAACCATCTTTTAGTGTGGTAGCTTACGTATTCCTAGGAGAAAWTGATGTGTTTGATTGTTTGGGGGTTTTTAATGCCTTTGAGGTATTCAGAAGTGTTCAGATCTCCYTTTTTGTTGTTTATTCTTTGCTTCTTTGTCCCCTGTACTGGGCACTGGTGAGGCAGCACGTCAAATCCTGTGTTTGGTTCTGGGCTCCCCACTASAAGAAAGATATTGAGGTGWGGRGGATGGGGGTCCAGAGGAGGCTGAAGGAGCTGGGGAARGGTCTGGAGCACAAATCCTATGAGGAGCAGCTGAGGGAGCTGCTAAGCCTGGAGGAAAATGAGAGTCAAGGGGAATCTTATTGTTCTCTGAAATTCCCTGAAAGGATGTTGGAGTGAGGTGGGTGTTGGTCTCCTCTTCCAGCAGTAGGACAAGAGGGAATCAGTTTCAGTTGTGCCATGGGAGATTTAGGTAAGATTTTATGGAAATATTGCCTCATAGAAAGGGTTGTCAAGTGTTGGAAGAATCTGTCCAGGGAAGTGGTAGAGTCACCATTCTTGGAGGTACCTCCAAAAGGGGTAGAGGTGGCACTGGGGACGTGGTTCAATGTTGGATATGGTTGGACTTGATGATCTTACAACGTCTTTTCCAACCCAAATGATTCTATGGTTCCATRGTTTACAAACATTTATTTTTTAAGGGATTCCCTGATTGCATCCCTGAATGTTGAACTTTGCATCTTCTAAGCAGTACTCGAAGGACACCTTAAGAAATACTGATTCAGTCAAAATACTGATTCTTAAGTTCTCAGCTGTTACTTCCTCCTGCTCTGAGAAGGAACTTTCCTTCAGTGGCAGAAATGAAAGTGGCTACAGCACTCAGTAGCACGGGGTACACATGAGTAGCTGTAGATGTGGTGCAGATGCATCAAAGTGACCAAATGTTACCATTAAACAGGTAAAATACTTCCTGTGGTGGAAAAAAGTCCCATGTCAGCAAAATGCTGGTATATTTAAGTTTTGGTGGCCTTCCTTATGAGAGATTCTATGTTAAACAAGTGCTTTCTCAACAGAGATAATGTAAAAACCAAAATGGAAAGCCAGTTACTTCACCAGCCACCTGCTTCCAAGAAATGCATTCACCATAATAATTTAGTATGGGTCCCTCACAATACAGGATTATTGTATAGATTTTTCTACCTAAAGTGTTAAGTTCCAGTTTCAATTCTGTTGGCCTCTCCAGTTTTCAATGCATATTTTTTTGTATATTATTGTTATTCTATAACCTGTGGGGTACAGTTAGTTTTATTCTCCAGATACCTTATCTCTAGTCATTCCCAGGCCCAACCACTCTACAAAAACCTTTTTTCAGACCACTTCCCCTGAAATGCAAAAATATTGTTTTTAAAAAGAGCAGGGGGAAAACATAAGGTCTATCATTGTATAAATCATTTCAGCCGTGACATGGGAAATATTTTTAAAAGGAAGACATATCAATAACTGAATAGATTTTTGGGGAAAGAAGTGTTTTTAACAGGAAGCTTTTAAAGCCTTAAGGCTGAAGTTGAGGGGGCAATATTCCTGGAGCCCCATTTTGCAGCTAGAATAGAATAGGTTTTATTTAAGATGCATGAAATCTACTGTTCATTCTCCACATAATCGCTCTGCTAGCTGGAAAAAGGTTGGGAGGCAGATTGCAGGCTCTCTGAAAGGAGCCCTGCGTGCTTGTGTCTTGCCTCTGCAAACCTGGCCAGGGCAGGCACGGCTTTTGTGGCTGCAAACGGAGACATCAGATGGAAGCTGACATTTCCCTCTCTCAGAAATCTGTGCAAATGCTAAGGCCCAGGGCACGGTGCTTCCCAAGCAGGTGGTACAAGGATGCCAGTGAGGAGCTCATCCCAAAGGCATTTCTGCAGCGTGGAATAACTCACTCAGCCTGCTGGAGGTTTCTAAATGAGAGATGGAGATATTCTGTTTAGGACAGCTGTTGCCACGGATTCCTGCTTTTTGGGTTTGTTCCATTCTGTTTCAACCATTTATCAATATGGTCTGTATCATTTACATGGCTGATGGCTTTGGGGAAAAAAAAAATAAAAACCCAAACTAAATTCYTCCAGTCAGCACCATTTTTCTACTAAAAAGAAATGCTCAGAGAATGATAAATTACACCTCTTTTTCTCTACTTCTCAGTCTCCTTTGAGAACAGCAAGTGATTACTATATCACRGAGTTCTAGTTTTAAAGTCACAGTTTCAGAGTGTTTCTGCTAACGCCCATGTTTTTCTCCAGCTATTTCAGGTCTGTAGGTAGCTTTGTTTACTAAGTGCAATGCAATCCAGTGAAACATTATGCTGTCCTAAACTAAAATTTTCTTGTCAAACGCCTATTTATTAATAACACTTCCCTATGAACTGCATGTACAGCTCAGCACTGTAGCCATTTTCCATACAATAACAAAAATTTACTACCACATTTTTTTTTATTTGGCAGTGTTTTATCATCCACAGTAGAAAAATTACAAATCTGGCYAGTTAAACCATATTTTTTTCCAACTTAATACTGGAACCCTTTTTCCTAAAGGATACCTAATAGCTTTAATTATGTCCATTGTTTACTGAGGAAACAGCAGCATGACACTTAAAAAGCCTCTTTGCCTCATAGTTAAAGGAYAAAGTTCGTGCAGCTGATGAAGGAGTCTCTGATGCAGGTGTGGGACTTCAGGGCAGCTATTGCTCTGTTTTTACAGCTGTTGATCTTTCACACCTCTCAAGCGGCCCATGCTGTGCAGGAATTGATATGTGGAWAATAGCTGGGCACAGCGATCGAGTATCGCCACCCTCGTAATTCTTCTGCAGGGTTTCAGGATGATGTTTATGTTTTCTTTCCACTTACTGTAGATTAGGTACAAAGGGAATGAAATTGGTCTGATTATTTCAGGTGAAAAAGAGTCTTAGTTCCTGCTCTATATGCTGTTGTTGTTTTGGTTGTTGTTTTGTTGCTTGGSTTTGCTTTTTTTCTCTTTTAATTTTGCTTATTATTATTCCAGCTGTGTAATTTTTGTTTCTGAGAAGATGAAACTCAGGTAATAATTTAAGAATATTGTCCTCAAACCTTGATGAAGACACTTGAAAATTTCAGAAGACAAACCTCTTTGAAGTGATTAATTCCAAATCTTTACATAGCTCTGATGAATACTGTGAAAACAAAAAGATTGAGATATTAGCAGCTCTGTTGACTATTTGGTAGAGACTTTTCTCATTAAAATGGCTCAGTGCATCATTTTGGGGTGGTGTTAATGCCAAATATAGAGTGCTCAAGACAACAAAGGACATTTTCTTCAGAAATAATGATGTCTGATGAATCAAAAGGGACCAGGAAAAAAAAAAAACCAAGTGTGGAGCCAGACCTTTTTTAAATATGACATTGCATAAAAGGAAAGAAAAGTCAGGAGCAAGCTTCCAAACCAGACTGAAAGTGCTCCTGAAGGAAGGGAAAGGTGGCCCAAACGTTGTGAATTTACAGCCTCTGGAGTGTCTTGGGGAGATCAGCCCTGCAGCTGGCCCAGACCCTGTAAAGCAAATTCCATCACCTGGGTTAAGAYCCGAGCTGATCTTAGTCTTGGAATTAAAGCTGCTTATTCAGAAGCTGAAGCTCCTTTCTCTGGCTCTAGCCATCCAAGTCACCAAAGAAAAGAGAAGGTTTTTTTTTCTGTAATATATTACCAATACGAAGCTGGAGTTCATAGGGAAGCATAGTAGCATCTCTGGTGTAAATGATTATCAGGCAACTGGGTGCATTCTAAAATTAGACTCTAATGCTGCCAGATCTGATCTCTCTCTATGGCTTTGGGATGTTATAAACATAATTCATAGATGTTGTAATTTTCACAGAGGGAAATAGGACACAGATGTACATCATCACCCTGAACTCTCCAGAACATTTAGGCATATAGATGCCATTAAAAACACATTTTTCAGTAAATCACAAGGAAATTATTCCCTGAACCTACCTTTCTCTTATAAAATGGAATCAAATTAATAATGTAAGTAGTTCAATTTTTGTGTTATTCCTTGTCCATTTTATTTTAAAGCAAGAATTAATTTTTTCTCAGGGTATCCTTAAAGAAAGAAAAAATATTATCATAGGAAGGGTGGAATTTACCTACTCTTTCCAACAACAAGCAGTCTGGGCTTGATGCTTTCATTGTTATTCATGCCATAATATTTTATGTGACTTTTTAAACTATGCAATCTTGGATATGGAAGCATCTCTACCCCAGGGCTGGTAGCTGATGTTGAAATAAAACTTAAATCTTTTTCTCTTTCCCTAATGCACACTGTTCATGCTTCATGAAACTGTGCTGTTTGACACTTGTGCAGATAAATGCAGCGCCCTGATGATGTGTCATGCTTCATTATGTTAGCAAGTTCTGCTCCTTGGAGTTAATCAAAAGGCCACTGGRATTTTCTCACGTCTTTTTATGCAAGTTTCTTTGCTGAAGGAARGTATTTTATATCCCTCTGAAACTGCTTTTAAGAACAATTCTATAAATGATGGAGAGCTCGATAAGGCCAGAGCTGTGGGATGCAGCAGAAGGTGGCCTGGTCCTGCGGTTGTTTACACAGGTGTTCTGCTGGTGTGATCCTGCTGTCCCAGGGGGCTTTGGGACAAGGCTGGATTTCAGYTGTGCCACCAAAGGAGAGCTCCCCAGTTCTCTGCAGCTGTGGCTGTGTACAAGGATTTCATAAATGCAGTTYCAGAGCAGAAGTAGTAACATAGTAGAATAAAAGGAAGAAGCAGTACAATTATGCATGTACTGATAAAGGAATAGAATTTTATAGCTTTAGGACCATAAGAAYGTGTTCAAACACAAGAAGCTTGTTATTTTGGTGCTTTAGAACTTTACAAGTTCCCAGTGAGGAAGTTGGGGTTATATATGTCACTGATGTTTATGCATGTTCTTTCCTAATTCCACTTTGTATTTACAATGCGTGTTTTCCCTTGAGTTATTGCTGGAACCAAAACCCATCTTTAATCAGATACAAAAAACATCTACCAACATAATTTTATTGTGAGGACGGTCAGCTTCTTTTCTTCTGAAAGTTAAGAGGTGCTTCATTCAGTATAAATCAAATCTGTCTCATCTCAGAACTCCCAATGGGGTTCTGATCTCTTTTCATTTTTTACCGAAAAGACCCTCTATTCCCTTATTCAATAGGTCACCCTCTATTCTGGCATCACTCTTTCCTGTTCCTGCAGGAACTTGCAGAAGTACCATTGCTGTGTGAGAGGAGCTTTTCCTCGACATAGCACCTGTGGATGATGTGAAGAACAGAAAAAACTGTCTTTTCACCAAAGCTGGAATATCAAAATATCACAGACTGTCTTGGGTGGGCAGGGACCTTAATGAAAATTTAGTTCCAACCCCACTGCCTTGGATTAAACCAGGCTGTTCAAAGCCCGCTGCAACCTGGTCTTCAACACTTCAACCTGCCTCTAACTCATTATTTTTTTCCTGAAAACCCAATGAGTACAAGTTTATTTTTATGAAGACCCTATTTTATTTCCTATATCTTTCCAATTATTTTTAATGGGAAGTTGTTTGTATTTATGTTCTCTGAGCATCTGAATTAATCCTCAATTCTACTTGGCTAATAAGTCTAGCTGAGGCCTAATCAATCATAAGTTTAGACTGAGACTGAAAATCATAATAGCAACAAGAATTTTGAGAGAATTTGCCAATTCAATTTGCCACTSACTCTCACAGCGTTACCCCAACCATCAGGCAGGAGTTGATTTTTCCAGGGTTCCTTGTAGTCCAACGAAAGTTAGAAATTATTTTTCTATCAATCTCAAAAAAAGAAATAGACTTTTCTTCTAAAAGAAAACTAAAATTCATTTTGCCTTTCCAGTTCACTGGTCTAATAACAACAAAACAAGCCACATACAAAACCATGCTGAAAGTCAGAGTTTGTTATTTYTGCTTCTTCATCACTGAATTTTGTCGAACAGCAGAGCTCTGGGTATAGCATTTGTCAGCTACCTGCTGCTCCAGAACAGCAGAGGGAGCACGAAACACTTAGTTTCCTTTTAATTTCTTGGTGATGATGAGATTGACTTAAAAATGACCAGTGAGATTAACTTAAAAATGACCATCACAAAGGTTGCTAGAACCCATAGGGCTTCATTAAATTATATATTTTTTTAATTGTGTGATCAGAACTGTTGCTGATGGTATCTCTCATCTCCCAGCAAATCACACACAACTTGCAGGTACTGCTTGTTTTCATCAGGAAATCTCYCTGATCTCTTTGTGTTGGGTTTGACTTTTATTTTGCTTTGAACTTTAGGTACCACATCTTTTCATCTCTCCCCAAAGGTCCAAATAAGTGGCAAAATAGAAAAAAAACATGTAATTTTCTTTTTCAAAATAGACTGACTGCCTTGGCTGATGTGATTCAGGAGCAAGTTAGCATCACAATCCTGTCAATTCMGTTTTTATATCTTCTCTGTGCTGTACAGCTATGTGTGTGTTCTGCAGCTCTTGAAATATCTTCTTCCAGCTTCRCTGCCTGAGGCCACGAGTGTGCAGAGCAGTTCTGTCTCCCAAAGAATGTCAAACATAATGAAAAAATGAACTTGCAAAAGAGCTGATTTCTGTATGCCTTCCCGCTTGATTCTTCTGCCTGCTCTTTTTGCTTTCCCCTGTCCTCCCTGGTTTTATTTTCTGCTTTTGGAACTGTATCCAGAACTTCCTCGGAATGAATTGCTTTTAAAAAGCTCCCTCATAATGAGGCTTGTCACACAAATGAATGGAGCATTGCTGAACTCTGCAGTGTGGCACAGGCTGACTCAACCTTTTGCTGCTCCCTTGCAGAATTAGCRTTCTCCTCTAACAATGGCCTCCATCCCTTCTCTTTCTGCTGCTGAAGATTGTGACCTGAGACAGTCAAGAAATCACACCAGAATGGATGGAAAGTGTGAGGATTAAAGTGAAGGTTAACCTTGCAGAGTTGCAAGGGTTGCCTTCCTCATCCGCTGGGCCTGAGTGTTTTGGGAGAAGCCGGAGAGTGAGTGATCCCACCTTCAGTGCCAGGGGTGAAAGCAGCTTTCCTCACAATGAACAAAGCTTGTGTGCTTTAGGAATCACTTGAAGGAAACTGTCTCATGGCTGAGCCAAATGGGGTTGGGACCACGGCTGCAAAATCATCTGCTCAACTCTTCTTGGAAGGCAAAAGCACTCAATATCACTGAGCTACTCGTGTCTCTTTAGACCTCTAAGCCCCTAAATCCTGAAGGAGAAAAGATGTGAGACACCTGCCTCACACTGGTGGATGCTGGAAGAGTGCAGGCTATGCTGGAAAGCCTTTCTGACAATTCATTGAGGACACAAGAAATAAATAGAATAAAAGAGAGCAGCCTCACTGTYGTAGTTGTGAGAACTGAACAGTTCTTGCTGGAGCTGGGCAGCCCTAGGGGCTGTGTCTGCCCCAGAGGGCAGTGAATCTTGCAGGTTCTGGGCAGTTTCTGAGGGCAGTCTTCTTCCCARAGAGAACACAGTGAAGAAGAAAAAAGAGTGAGAATTTATCTGAAATCCTCAATTTCCATTTTGCATGTAATCTTGACCTGGTAAAGAAAGGAAAGAGAGACAAAAAGGAGGAGAATGGAAAGGGAAAAGGGAAAGGTCATCAAGACTCCAGCTCAGCATTGCCACTGAAATGTCCAATAGAATGGAAATCTGGAAAATCAACTTTTTTTAGTGCCTTTTTTTTTTTTTTTAATAATCACAGTAACTTTTCTATTTCAACCTTTAGAAATTACAAGTTACTCTGCATGCTGATCTGGCAAGTTACCTCATAGGATTTCAGCCAGCTATCACGAGTGCTGGAAAAGCCTGGCAGTTCCATTCTCACCTAGGAATCTCTGATGTGTTTATGGCATGCAGGACATCCTCTGCCATCAGTGTAAAAGTCTGATGGCTACACAAGCTCTTTTCAATCTTCTGCTCGATATTTGCAAAAGCAAGCAGTCTAGAGGCAATACCACATTCMTTCCATGAAGTTTCAATCCCAGTTTGCACTGGTGACCTTGCACAATCTTTGAAAACCTCYGTTGCTTCGCTGATTAAGCTGATGGATGGATGGTTTTCTGCTTTCTATGCAAAAAATGCGTAACACCTTGCTTGATTAGAGACACAATTGCACGGAATTATTAGCATTGTGGAGTAGAAATTAYAAAAGTGCAATTTATGATCATCTGGCTCCCAGACTACTGCACTTTATTAAAATAAGATAATATTTTTGGGGAAGAAAAATAGGATACAGGAGCAGGGTAGCTGATGATCTCATATTCAATTCCACTTTAGGCAAAAACAAAGCATGCAAAATTTAGCCCAGAATGATTAACATTCCTGGGGTTATAAACTATACTGAAAACCAAATGCTATGAAGGAAATTATTAGACAACCTTAATTAAAAACATCACTACCAGCTCTCCACATAATAAATGCACTTGGTGTGAGTAAAAGAAAATGAAGTTAATGGTGAATAAACATTTGAAATAAAAGGAAGATTTTACAACCTAATGCTGGGAGAGGCCTTCATCCCTGCAGCCTCATTTCAGCCAGTGGCAGTGGATAATCATGAAAACACTGAATTTGGGAATGATGTACATACCCACCCTGTCACACAGAGGAAAAATTAAAGCAGGAATGTCCATTGTCCCTAAGTTAGATGAGGAAGGAGAGGGACAGAAGATGCAGAAAGGCTGGAGTGCCTGCCAGCGGGGGAGGCAGATGAGAGGCACCCCTGTTTGGGACAGAGCCAAGCCTGGCAGTGGCAGGAACCTGACAGGGAGCACCGGGCAGGTGTAGCCTCAGACAGCTCCAGGCTGGCTGAAGCAGAGGTCAGGCTGAACAAATTTGATTAACTTCTCCTAAGAAGGGACAATGACAGCTGACAGCGTGCCACAGCAGACATAATCTCCTTGGACTTCAAGAAGCCTTTTGGCGTGTCACAGCTTCGAAGACTGGTTTTTAAAACTGGTATTGCTGGCCAGMTTTTACTGGTTGAATCAGCATCAGAGGGAAGGAGGCATGTTGAAAGCTCATTTAGATTTCATGTTGATCACCTTGACAGTGACCCTTTAAAATCAAAAATAGTTTATTAAAATAGACTTTACACTACTTGCAGCTGTAAGTACTGCCTATACTAACCCAAGCAGAGGAGGTTGACTTCAGTCAGAAAGATGAGCTTGATAGTTTTAATTAATTCTTAATAAAATAAAAATAAAGCAAACAACTTAAGAACTTATAAGAAGCAAGCCAAGAATTTAATACTAGTGTGACTCTTGTGAGCACAAGCATCAGATTAAATTTATTTCCATGGTGAAAATCAATGATCTTTGTTATTGTAATTAAAACTGTACTTAAAAGTATAACTATTTCCACTGGGGRGATGTTTTCCCTTCTTGTTTCAGTAAGTTATACCCGCCCTGGCAGACAGGGAATGTCTCAGGCTGCACATAAATTACAAAGGCACAGTGGCATTCCTTGTTCTCTTGTCAMGGTTTGGGCTGCACATCCTGTGTCAAGACAGCATCTTGCAGCTGTTTTCACAGAATCATCAAATCACCAAAACATCACTGGGAAGGGACCGTTTGAGATCTTTTAGCTCAAACCCCAGCAAAAAGCTGGGCTATAGCCACTGTGGGCTCAGGTCAGCTCTGCCTTGGTCTAGCTGGGCTGTGCAAAACTAATTTGCAGATTTGACAGCCTCCCTGTGCAGTGGGCTCCTGTGCTGCAKGACCCACAAGCTTTGCTGTTACTGCTTTGGTTTGGGTTTTGTTGTTTTTTTTTTTTTATTATTTGCCTGTAGTGCTTGATCCCAGAAAATTAATTCAAAGGGGGGGGAAACTTTATTAAAACCAGACCCATCTTCTTCTGTTGTTTCCTACCTCAGAACTGGATTGTCAGCACTGGACAGAATTTGTTGCCTTTTGCTGATTTCATCCAGCCTATTAATGTTGTTGGTAGGGTTTTCTTGGTTGGGTTACTTTTTTATGTTGTTCGTACTTAATTAGTACTGTGCATTGTCTTGGGGCTATTTGAGAATGAAAAAAAAAGACTTTAATGATAAAAAAAAAAAAAAAAAAAAAAAAAAGACAGGCTACTCTTGTCAGTGTCAGCAAATAAATAGCATTAATCTGTCTTCATTACTGCCATGCATGGTGTAACACAAGAGTCTGCCAGGTGGGAAGATGTACCATATCTTTTAACCACTCTACGAGTGCTAAGAATTAAGCTGAAACTTAAACTGTAATTTTTTTTTCTTTGATCAGCAAAGAATTATGGCAGTCATTTTGTCTTCAGAGGYTTTCTGACACATTTCCATTTGGACACTGAGGGAGTGCAGGATGTCTGACCTGACCTGTCAACACCAGGTCTCGATGGCAGGTGCCTCATTGACATTTGTGCCTTTGGAAACTCTGCCCTGTCGGCACTGTGGAGTGGGATGCTCCTTCCAGCTGGAGTTATATCCCTTTCCTGCTGTATTATTTAAAAATATGAAGTTTTAATTAGCACGTAGTTATGTTTTAGAGTGCTTCAGAATATGTCATACCCTTAAAGGCTTTCAGCAAACGGATGTTTGGTTCTCCCCCTCCCACCTCAAAAATGARTTATCCAAGCAATCTGTGCCAAGYGTTTTTGAGAATTAGGGTTGAACACACACAACTARATCATGTGGCAGTGTAAATCAGAACTGTGCAATTCACTTCAGTGATTTACATTATCTGAAGATCCAGGCTATTAATTCTTGGAAGCCTACCTTTTTAAAAGCAGTTTTTTAGTCACTGTGACATCCAACCATCTGGCTCYGGTTTCCCTTGGTATGCACTTTGAGGCATGAACGCTGGGAAGCTTTGTTAAATATGCAGATTACCCAGGCAGTGTGCAGGAGATGCTGATAGATAAAGCTTTGTTTGCACTGTTTATTTCTTTGCAAACTTTTCTTGGTTAAACTTTATATAAAATCATTAATGGTTTTGATTCCCCTCATGTCTTTACTATGGCTCTGTACTACTGCTGAAGATTTTAACTTGTGGGACAAGAGGAAGARTATCCTGGCTGGTGTGATCATCTGCCACAGTCTCACTGTGGAGGCAGCAGGAGGATGTTCAGGGGATGCCTATGAGCTTTTTGGCAGTCCATTTTGACCCCTTTTGGCCGCTCTTTTTGACCCCTTTTGACAGTCCTTTTTGGCAGTCCTTTTTGACCCCTTTTTGGCAGTCCTTTTTGACCCCTTTTGGCAGCCCTTTATGACCCCTTTTGGCAGTCTATTTCTCAGGCCCATCTCTAACTCATAGGTGTGATCTATTCTGGGACGAATAATGGCTTTTCAAGCACAATGAAGTCCATATCATGGCCTATTTTGTACTCTTTTTTTGGAAAGTGCAGGTGTTGGTGTTGCCTTTCCCAGGYTGTGTGTGCTCACAGATCACAGCTCAGGCACCACTGGGTGTCCCATTCCCAGAGCAGACACTTTGGCCTCTGTGGCTGCCATTGCTCCATCTGACAAGGAGGTGGAATCAGCACCCTGACCCTGCAGAGCTRGTATTCCAGGGTATCATCACCAAGTCAAAAGCAGAAGCTCTGAGCTCACAGAGATCTCTGTTTCTCTAACAGGCTGCTTGCCAGGGTCAGCAGAGCTCCTCAGCCGCAGCCTGAGATTCATAACGTGCTCTTYCAAAGAGCTCCTACACAGGGACTGTAATTTTCTTCAGTGCCACAGAACTGTCTCATTTATAAAGTGAGATCTAGTGTTTGAACACAGAGTTCTGCTCTCCCGAGGATATGATTTTACCCAGCACAATATTTCCTGAGGCAACAAAGTTATTGACTGCAATACTTTATGTAGCTGCAGAAAGGAAGCCTCTGTAAAATAACCTGTAATTGTTACTCTGTTTTGTYATTTCTGTATCTTCAGTATGCATTTAGCAGAGGCTACAGGATATAGAAGAACCTCGAGGAGCTTTGGACCAGTCCATTACTTTTTCCTTTGTTCGTGCTGAAATTTCTCCACTCATCAGATATGCAGACAATTTGTGGTCCTGGAAGGGGGTGTATGTGCTCCTCCATCTCTACAGTCCAAGACACCCTCTCTCCACCCCTGAAGCAGGACTCATGTCCTCTGACATTCCCTGTAGSAGAAAATGCCCTAATATTTCTCTGCTATCTCAGCTGCAATGRTGTCACCACTCCTGTTGATAAAGCCCGAAGTAAACCCTTTTAATTTCATTAGGAATTGAGGGATTATTTTTAAACATTGCTAATTAAAAAAAAAAATAAAAAGTATCTGCAAAGTGTTTTTTATAACCTCAGTTTTGTCATGTCTGTGATATCCAGTTAGGCTTAACTATCTCATCAAGRGTAATGGTATAGAAATGGCTCATTTTAAGTTGCTTAAGACCGTTCTTGGAAAATGCATTTGTTATTGSCACTGTAATTTTTCTCTCGCCTCACTGTAAAACAGTTATTGAGTTTCAGCAGCTTAGACTCACATATGTGCTACTAATTCAGCTAGAGAGATGTATCTTTGAAAAAAAATACCTTAGATCTTGTTAAGACCCTCTTCACCCCAAAACCTGTGACAGGGTAGAAAATCCTCTGGTCTTGGTAGGTGCAGCTCAATTTTCCAGCTCAGCATGTCCATCTAACAAAACCCATCATCAGCCAATTGGAAGTCTGATTTTTGAGGACCATTGAACACCRAACATTTCCAGGGAGCTGCAATTACAGAAACAATTGTGTTAAATAACTTTGGACCGATGGTGTGTGAACATCAGCCCTCCCAACTTCCCCGTTCTTGTTTTGGTTGGAATCTGACAGTGCACAGGGTTATGTTAGGAATACTTTAGGGAGTGTTGATATGCTTCAAAAATTCTGGCATTTCTTCATCTATCTGGGATTTATGCCTATGTTTTATTACTCCATAGGCTGAATAACCTCATGTTTGCTRTTCTATTTGATGTTGAGAAGAAAACTAGTGGGGTGTGTTTCAATGGAGGTGAAGCACCTTAAACTCCCCTCACATAATTCCAATTCCACTTTCGGTCACAGCAGCACAAGTCAGGAGGCACAGAATGTTTCACATTTCTCTACTGCTGGACATTTGTCAAATACAAGAATCAGTTCATCTTAGACAAATAACAGACTGTATCAGAGAATCTGCCTTTGTCTATTAACCATGTGAGTTGTTTGCTTTGCATTTTTATTTGGTAACATTTTTATAATTTAATATTACAGCAGGACCAAAGGTTTCAACCCCTCCTTAGGACCCCTGCAAAGCATGTGAGCAACATTAAGTTTTTGGTCTGAAACTGGTCAGTTGATGCCTGATGCTGTTCATGGGTTGTACTCTCGTGTGTTGTGCTGACTGGTGTCAGGAGGGCTCAGGATCACCTCACCCCGTTATTTGGAGTCCCAAGTCAGGCTGGGAATGARCAGAGCCAGAGCAGCCCTGGGGGAAGGCCTTGGGGTGCTGTGGGTGAGAGGCTGGACATGGCCCGGCCGTGTGCGCTGGGAGCCCAGAGCCCCCCGTGTGCTGGGCTCAGCCACAGCCCCGTGGGCAGCAGGGCAGGGAGGGGATTCTGCCCCTCTGCCCCGCTCTGCTCAGACCCCACCTGCAGTGCTGCATCCAGCCCTGGGCTCCCAGCACAGCAAGGACATGGAGCTGCTGCAGCCAGCCCAGAGGAGGCACCCAGGGGATCAGAGGGATGGAGCWGCTCTGCTGGGAGGAAAGGCTGGGACAGCTGGGRTTGTTCAGCCTGGASCAGAGAAGGCTTTGGGGTGACCTAAATGTGGCCTTTCAGTGCCTYGAGGGAAGCCACAAGAAARATGGAGAGAGGCTTTTTACAAGAGCCCGGAGTGAAAGAACAAGGGAGAATGTCTTCAAACTRAAAGAGGTCAGGTCTAGATTGCATGTAAGGAAGAAATTATTTATTGTGATGGCGATGATGCACTGGCRCAGGWTWCYCAGAGWAGCTGTGGCTGGCCCATCCCTGGAAGTGYTCAAGGCCAGGTTGGATGGRGCTCTGAGCAACCTGGSATAGTGGAAAATCTCCCTGCCCATGGCAGGGGGTTGGAATGAGTTGATCCTTAAGGTCTCTTCTAATTCACTATTCCCTGATTCTGTATCTTATTCAGGTCTTRTTCTTGTCTCTGCTGACTCCAGATCAAAGGCCACACCCTGATCCTGGTGTCATTTTTTAACATATGATCACTCCTCCAATGCTTGTGCAGTGACTCAGTGGTCACAAATTCCCAGATGAGCCTGTACCCAGTACAGCTGAGTGCACCTGAGTTCATCCAAAAGACGCTTGGCTACCTTGCCATGCTTGCAGGTAACCCATCCCAGTGTACCCAAGAGAAAATACAACACAAACATTGCCTGACCCCTGCAAGCAGCCAGGTGATCCCTGTTTAGAACTGCAAACTTGCTACCTGCAGTGAGCACAGCAGAGATGAAATATTTGCTGTGTAATGTGAATATTAAATGCAATGACTAAAAACAGTTATATAAATATGAGGCAATGCAGTGGCTTTAACAGGCACTTCTCCAATCCTGCTGAAGCACGGGTGGAAATGCAGACTGAACTGTGCAAACCAAACCTGCACAAAACAATACATAAATGGTGATTTATTGTGACAAGGCAGTTAACAAAGTGGAAAGACAAACACCTGTCTCCTGCATATGGATTGGCAGGTACCCTGAAGACTCGGAGCATGTGAAGGTTTGTGGAGAAACTTGCAGAATATTGACGGTGTAGAACCTCCAGTCGTGTTTCTAAAACTGGACCTTTTCCCAGTGCAGTTCTWAAAGGATGGGCTGATTGAGGAGGACTAGTTTCTTGTATGCCTATTTGGCAGCACTGAGAATTTATATTCTGATCACAGAGTGGAAATTATTATGATTTAAGGTTAAGATGTCTGGAAGTGAGAATTGGAAGGCCCACAGGGGAAACAGTGAAGGAATGTGAAAAGAGAGGCTGTCATTCTAACAAGAAATATTTAGCTAATAAATAAATAAATAAATAAATAAATAAATAAATATATTTCATTCAGATGTGTTGAATCATCAATTATTAAAAGATCTGAAACCACCATGTGATTAAAGAGGTTTTCCATGTTGTTTTGTTCTATTTTTCCATCTCTGATATTGCAGAAATAAATGCTTATTTAAAAGAGGGAGAGAGAGTGTTATTTTAAGAAATTGCTCTCAAATTTGTTTGGAATTACAGTCAGATATTTTAATAGAAAACAGGAAAYAACATCTTTCTCCCTTTTTGACAATGTTAAAATGCCTCTCATATGTGCATATAGTAGACACGAGCTACTGGTGAGTCAAAGATTACATTTAAAATTAAGAATACCACTTGTGAGGCCTTTGGAAGAAGACATTGTCAACTTTAAAAAATGGTAATTTGTTGGGCTGCATTTTTGTTCTCATGCTTGAATGTTATTGCATCCTTTGGAAAACTCGCATGAGAAAGATCTGAAATTAGAGAACTCCAACAAATAACTCTAACAAATAATTTAAACAGTGTCCACAGCAGAAAATAACTTTGCCACACTTCTGCTGACCCTTTTCTGTGAATTTCTCAGGTGCAGCATGAGAGAAGGGAGGAGATCTCAGCAACAGGAACACCGGAAAATTCTCTCTGGCAACAGCAGCAGTTCTGCTTTAGTTCATCTTCAGTTCACACTTGAACAGCACCAAGGTGAGCTTGAAGGGAAACTTTCTACTTCTGCTCCCCATAAATAGGGCTTCAAAGGTTTGTTGTTCTTAACGGGATGTGATSAAAGAAGTTGATACCGATACCAAAACTGAAAACTTTTCTAAATACAAGTAACGTAAGCTATGAAATTCATCAGCCATTTAAACCCTTCCCTTCTTTTCCCTGTACAGAAATAGATGCATGGCCAAATTGAGCTGCCTGTGACTGTGCACAGGATTTCCACTGCTGTGCCATAGGTCAGGCCATGTGCATGKTGCTGTTTGGTGAAACCACTGGAATATTTCCAGAGGGGGATTACCCCTGATTCCGAGTGAAAATAGATGCCTGCAAAGAACAATGGGGCTTTGAGCAGTACAAACCTATTTGTTTTCAAGTAGGTCATAGATGAATTTTAATTTTTTTTCATGATAGAAGAGCACAGCAATATGGACCATCTAGGTGCTAGTTGCTACGGTAACCATAAAATCACATCCTCCAAAACCTTTCTATTTAATTATATACATCACTGACTAGCTAGTGGAGTAAATTTCTTTTTTTTTTYCCCTTCGAAACTCCAGATTGAAAAGGAAAAAAGGCATGTTCATTGCAGTTTAACCTTTTCTTTGTCACTGATATTTTTGGGAAGAGAATTTCTTCCTTCTTACAGGCATTTTTAGCCAATGCTCCATCCAGTTTTATTGACATCATAAATTATTGTATTGGGCTGTAGTGCTACACAGTTAAGGGTTAGAGGTTTGTCATTGTTTCTGTGTATTTATAGCCTAATTCTCCAGATTTCTCCTTGATATACATGATTTGTTTCCARCCTCATGCTATAGGGGCTATATTTCATCTGTGGAAATACCTRCACTGTGCTGAAATCCATATCTGCTTGTAGACTGCATGAAAAACACCACCTGTGTGCAGAAAACTTTACATTTTGCCATCAAAACAAAGCCAAGACACTGAAATCAAAACTGAGATTGTGCAATGGCTCATGTGGCCTTTCTGAACTGCTTTTGTGCACTAGGATGAATRGGCATTAAAAGCCTGTAACCAGGTAATTCACATACCTCTACCTTCTTTATAAACCAGCAGTAATTATAGCTGACTTTGATACCTAGTGAAAAAAATTTAAAATATTATAATTTACTTCATTTCCCTACTTTCACAGATTCTATGACATACCCCTTTTTATGTTCGCAGAACAGATACATATTTTACCATCTTGGATACAAAGTTCAAAATTTTCTTGCTCTTTTTACAATATATGTAACATGTATATTTGATTTTTCTTTTCCCTCTTTAAGTATTTTTCTTTAAAATGTATTGATTAAAAAAAGTAGTGAGGAGTGATCTCCACACAGGTATTACAAAGTCATGCTTAATTCATATAATTCTTTGCTCATTATTCTGATCCACACCTTAACGAAAGGGAATCTTCTCATATAAACATGAAATTTTTTTTATTAAAAATTATTTATAATTATTTATAAATTATTTATAAAATTTATAAAAATTATTTATAAATTATTAAAAAAAAAATTCAGGTCCCACATGAATTTGTTTCATGAAGTCAAACTGCACATACTTTGGGGGGTTTTCCACRCAAGAGGTCACATGCTAATAATTATGTTTATTAGCTCCACTAGTATCACCAATGCAATCAAAATTGCTTATTGCAAATCATTATTACTGTTTTTATAAGTAAGTGGTGGARTTGGGAAGCTTTTCAGGATGATTCAAAAAGGCAAACTCTCTGAAATCAATATACAGAATCCCAAAACAGCAGGCACCTTTAGCCAGGTAATAAATAAATACAGTGTGTGAGCTTTGCAGAGTGGCTTACACCCAACCTGAGTAACAGCTTTAGGCCTAATTCATAATGTTCTTTCTATTGAATGAAATAATTCAGTATAAGTATAATGAAAAAAAAGATCAGGTCAGAAAGTTTAAAGGTACAGTGTTAGTAATGTAACAAGAGAAATGTATCAAAATTAGTACTAATGGATTTATTGTTTGCCAGGAATTAGCTGTGATTTGCTGTGGCTGTGATTAACTGTTTTTCCTTCTAATGATAAAATAAATACTATTAAAAAATAATAAGTGCTCTTAAATGTATGCCTGTACATTTTGGTAARCATTTGWTGAATTAGTGACAGACAGATGGACRGTTCTAAGCAGTMCCCAGCTCTCCATCGTGCTTTGAGATGCAGATGCCAATGGCAGCAGTTGCACATCTATTACAAAATTGGGAAAACCTTCAATTTTGGTCTTCATTATTATCCTACTTCCAAACCTAGGGATTCTTGGGTAATTTGGGAAGATGCCCTCTCTCTTTGTATGGAATTTATATTATTTTTACCTCCTAAAATGGCTTAACAASTTGGTGGAGATGTATCTTCCCATCTTTGTGAAACACCTGCCATCAGCCCACTTACAGTTCTGATTGCTCTSTTCCGAATGTTGCAGATGTACATAAGCAGTGTAGTATCCCCATGTTTCTCTGGAATTACTGTGCTCCTTCCACAGTCTCTCTGGGTCCTAAGGCTCAGGCATTGGCTCCGGGCAGGAGAGGAGGATAATGGAGAGCAGAATCAGCATCACAATCTCTCTTTTTGATTGGATCCACCCCCACGTGGATGCAGTTGCCTTCCTCCTCACATTTGGGTCTGCCTGGAGTARTTTTATGTTTTATATGATCTTTGCCCTGCTGCCGCTTCTCTGGTTCACATTTCCATGTGGCTGTGTGTAGTATATTTAACTTAAATTAGAAATGTTGTCATTTTCTTCTTTATTATCCTTAAAGCTGTCTTCACCTTGCTCACGAGGTTGCATTCCCCAAAGCCCTCACTTTAAGGGTCTGTTTGAGTCTGAATGAAGCACCTACTTGTTGGTTAGCAGTGAAACATCCATAATGCAGAGCACAGCATCAAGTATCTTATTTATTTACAGTTTTGCAATGGTGGAATCGAGTTATAAAGAAACAAGGTAACAAAAGACATCACTATGGCCATACTGACCAAGAATTACCTTAAATACTCCACTTTCTCAGAYTCCTTTGTTCGTTTCCGTGGCTGTCCCCAGCCTGGCACACTAGAGAGAGCTCTTAGATCTGAATGTTTTCTACTTGAGCTGCTAATGTTGGTTAGAGAGGCCATTTGGAACAGTTTCTTTTTTGGCCCACAATCAAAGGACCTGGTTGGGTTTTTTTTCTCTCTTGTTTACCTACTCATCATTTCCCTGTGTGAGAGCACTGAGACATTAAACCGTGCCAAGAGGATTATGTAATCGCTTTCCCCATTCCTCCCTAAGTTTACTTGATTAACATTTTTATGGCATATCTTAATTAGTAGATTTCTAGCTTTAGGCTTCAGGCTGCTTTCCTCTCTTTACAGCCTCTGTTGAGTGCATTGATTTAATTTTAAAACTTCTGTAACAGGAGAAATTTTAATGGTTTTAACTATTTGGTTTGCCACAACTTCGCATATAGAGTGCTATAATAACACATTAAAAATTATTTGAGAATTTCCTCCTGAGAAAGAACAGCTTCTTCCTTTTCATTCCATGAGATTTCAGGAAACTCATTTATATGGACAAAAAATAAAAATAATGTGAGGGATTTAGAAGCAGCTTTTGCCATTGAGAGATTACAGAGGCATATTCTTGCACGTATAAAAGGAAACAGAGGGCAAGATTGATCCCTTTCTMGCTCAAGAGTACAAATGTTGATGTTTCTTTGTGTGGGCCACTTGAGGAGATGATCTTGTAAGCAGTGTCCAAACAATTCCAAATCTGCAGAAAGCAAAGCTGAGGTGAGTGTGATCACTTTTTTCTTTTAGCCAACAGTTCAYTGATTATAGAATTTACCTGTAAAATTATATTGGAGTTGCTTCAGCTCATTTTTCTACACTGGATGGTATTTTCTGATCACCATATTGCAGCCTATTCTGATTCAAGGCTCTTGCAATCTGTCTTGCTGAATCCTTTGTGCATTTTATACAGAACTTATCTATCTTTGATGGGACAGAGATTTGAATTCTACCCTGACAACACTGCTATTAATATATTAGTTGTCATTCTTGCATTACCTCCCTCAAACATTTCATGACTTGGAGGACAAAACTTCAAAAGGATTGTATTACCGGGTTCCTTTTCAAATGTACAGATTTATTCACACTTGTACTGTTTAGTGAACTTAAAAGTTCTTTTCCATGTGTTTTCCCTTTCTAAATATAGTCAAGGAAGCATCATTTGCTTCCTATGAAGGTATGGAGCAAAATTTTGTGCTGAGATCTGTAGGTGTGTGTGAGAGAAACCCCATGTGTTGCTTTCTTTCTACACTAAAAATCAGGCAGCCACAAATATATTCATCCCCAAATCACTTTTAGAGTAACTTCTCATATTGTTAGGCCTTTAAATGAGCTCTGGGGCTCTGCATATCTTTCATGCTAGGARCTACTTCTCCTCTGCAAATCTTTCTGCCTTGTTTTACGTGCAAATGATCCCATAGGATGGAATGAGACCAAATGTTGCACTGGCAAAAATACGAGGTGATGAGAATAATTGGGGCTTTATTTATTATGTGACTTGGCAGTATGATATCTGAATGATCTACACAAGCCTATCCAAGCTGCACAGGAAAACGAGCCTGCAAGCTGCATTTTGTGCGTGAAATTCGTCATCCTTGTATTGATTCTC